>NW_009211298.1:0-235 GCF_000690835.1 Fulmarus glacialis
GCAGAGCTACAGGTGAGCAGGGGATGCTGATGGCCATGGGCCTACCCTGGGGTGATCCCTGCCTTGACCTTCCTCACATCGGTTGGTGTGATGCTCTGGGGATGCCACTATCTTCTGCTGGAGCGTGGTGTGGCTTACCCTTGTGCCACCAAATAGTTTTAAGAACCAGTTCACTGCTGCAGGTTGCTCCTGAAGAGGTGGCCCTACACCCAAAACCTGGAACATACCTATTGGG
>NW_009211299.1:0-8090 GCF_000690835.1 Fulmarus glacialis
CTGTGACGCCTCTGCGGCCGCAGCTCCGCAGCTCCGGGGGCAGTCAGCCTCTGCCTGCTGCAGGCCAGGGCTGATCAGTTGGAAAAGCAAGTGCTCAGCCTCCTCTGGAAGCTTAGCCTTTGATTCGGCGAAGCGTGTAGGAACCTGCTGGGAGCCAGGCAGATGCTCACATACGCCGATGACTTCAGGGCCCAGGCAGCTGCGATACGGATCTCCACGTGGAGATGGAAATCAGCACATCTGCGCAAATAAAACATTCGTGCTTTTCTCAGACTGTCCCGGAAAGAAACCAGCTTTTTTCCCCTAACGTACTAATTCACGTTTCGGTGATCCCAGGTAAAACCGACCGCGATTCCAGGCTCTAGACTGGTACTCCATGTGCACCTGTGCATTTAAGAGCTGCAGCTTGCCCAGTTACCCCAGGAGAGCATCAGGTTCACTATGTGACAACGCTTTCCTCTGCAGCGTTTTTAGAACAATTATCTGGCCCGTGTTTCACTGGAATTTTGGCGCCAGGACCCCGACAACCCTCCGCTGGTGCTCTCTGGCTCCTGCGCTGCAGGCTGGCCCTCGTGAGCTAGAAGCCCTTCTGTTACTCCATTTACTTTCCACAGTTTGCTGCAGAAACTGGAAATGCTGACAAGGGGAGTCGCACACCGCTTGGTTTTGCCCTTGGATGTGACACTGTGGTACGTCCTTCCGGCAGGAGACACCAAGGCCGAGCTCTGACTTTTCACTCAGACATTATCAGAGATGTTTGTGGCTCGACTCTAAATTTTCCCAGCTATCAGATACCAAACGGGACCTTCTCAGAGATAACAACTCTGACGGCTCCTTTACCTGGACAGGGCAAACCAGCCGTGGCTTTCAGTTTGAACAGACAAGCTCGATTTCCAGGGAAGTGAGCTGCTTGGACATGCATCCAGTTACAGTAGCTAGCATGGAGGCACAACTGTTAAACGTGAATTTGCACGACAAATGACCACATGCAGACGTAACAGCTATCACTGCTTACACCAATTAGAAAATCAAAGCTATCCTGTGCGTTGATGACTTCTGACAACCTGCTGTCACCCATTTTGCTAAGTTAGCCTTTACTCACTTTTTTCCATTCCTCTCTTGCCATTTTAAACCTTTAGTGTTTTCAGTGCAGGAACAAAATGAACCCGGGAAGCAAAGGACAGAAAACAGTAGAACCATCTCAAGAAAAACAGGAGCTATATTACTTCACAGAAAAACAAAAGCGCATAAAGCTCTGTCAATAACCCACTACCAAATAAACTCTAAGATGGGAAATAATCCTGCCATGTCTAGTACAGAGGCCTCATGACCTCAGAAGGCATTTCCTCTTCCAGAGAGAGAACTGAATTCAGTTCTTTGCCAGTATTAGTCAGCCTAACCTCCTTAAACCCAGTTGGTAAGATGCAGCAATCCGAAGTGGCTTCTGTTTTGCAGTCCCCAGATCCTTCAGTCCTTACGTTCCCTCAGAGGTGCCTAGCAGCAGTAATTAAGAGAAGCAAGCCTGTTCGTTATTCAGGGCAAATTATTCATTCATTTTACAGGGATCCACGCATCTAATGCCCATGTTTTCCTTGGGGCAGGGTCTGGGGGGACAGAATTGATAAATTTGAAAATGCATGTTCTAAACTTCATTATTTTTGTCACAAAACTCATGCAAAGCATTCAGTGACTACTCTACTTTTAGTAGCTTTTATAGTTATGAACAGAAACTGTTTCTAGCTGCTTGCTGAAGAAGCAAAGCAAAAGCAGAATTATGCAGCCCAGTATATTTTAAACAATTTGAGATCCAAATGAGTGTTGAGGCCAAGAGGATGTTTTTCTTAGCGGAAGAAATACAAGCATCCTGGATTTTGTTTTCCTGCTAATAGGTATAAAGAAGAATCAACAGCTGCTTTTTGTTTTCCCCAAAATATTTGCATTAAGAGTATCTGCAGATTCCTTTTGAAATTGATGTAACATCTTTTCAAATGAGGACCAGCTGCTTGCTTTGCTTGTTTATAACAGGACATGCTTAAGGGAATTTTTTTTTGTTTGTTTATTAAGACATAGGACCAGCCTCTCCCTGGTAGGCTGCAATTTGCAGCGTGGAGTGGATCTCAGGAGGCAGAAGGCTCTGTGTGTATGTAACTATAGTTGTAGCCATCCTGCCTCCTGTTGCGATTCGTGGAGGGGTTGACACCAAATACAGGTAATTCAGAGACATCAATCGGAGTGCTGTGAGGTCGTGTGACATGAATCGGAGTGCTGTGAGGTCGTGTTACCTGCGCTACAGGCATTTCTCACACCTCCTGGCATGGAGTCAGCCACCTAAACAGAAAAGAGTGCTCAAAAGGCTTCGTGTCAGGCATTACGCATCTTTAAAATGAGGGTCTATAAACAAAGGAAGCAAACAATGATGTCAGTTGACGGCTTAACGGCCCTACAACATCAGATTCATGTGCGATTAATAACAAGGCTTTTGATCTTGCAATCAGCAACTATAAAATACATGTGCTTTCCCTGTACATTTGATTACATTCAAGGAAGCAAAGGGATAAATACTTATTAGCATTACAAAGTACTTTTCACGTTTAGCCAGAACTTCATAAAGCATTTGTGGTCCAACACGATGTGTTTTTTATTTTATCCTCCTGTATGCATGGTGAAATGCTATTTATTTTGTTTATTCCAGTGTTTAGCCAGGACCAAGGGTGACTGTGAGAACGTGCTTAGAAACAAGGTCCTAGAGAAAACTTTCATGCTTCACTGAATATTCATTTTTCTATTAAAGAAAAAGACATCTTGAGCTTTTTTTAGGTCAGATTGCCCATTTTCTTTCATGTCAAGCTTGTGGCACTTGAAAGATATGTAAACTTTTATTAGGGGTTCTCATAAATTGAATTTACTGCTGCAAGAGTCTTCCAGCAATGGTAAAGTTTAGCTTGCTGGGTTTTATTAGTGAGAGTCAGTAAACCAGCAGCATCACTCGATTTGAGGCTGAAAACCAAGCATTTCTTGGAAACTAATATAGGAAAAAGGTACCTACAACACTACCCAACGTCTTGGAATTCCGTATTCAAGCCACAGATAATTCTCACTATGGAGATCTTTGTACACACTGTCAAAATAGCACACAAACAATAAAAAAAGCCTCCCTCCCATTCCGATTCCAAAGCAACTTTGCTGAGGGTGCTCTTGGAATATAAAGGTTTTAAGAGTTTCCCCATTCACTGCAGGAGCTGATGAGTAAATCAAAATACCGTGTTTAATGAAAAACAACATATTGCCCATTTAGTGAGGTTTGAGGCATTCCCTGCCCCCTACCAAGAATGCTAAAACCAGACTTTCTTCCACTTCATCAGCACCCAAGCAGATCTGCTCATTTGATTAATGTAAAAGACAATAAACCTAGCAGCCTAAGATGTCCACATACTGGCCAAAAATGAGACATTCTGCTACCAGTGCAGCACTGTCACAGTAACGGCAGAGAAATTAAAGGTCACACATCACTCAAGCACACGTATCGCTAGAGGCACGAGGTTTTTGTGGCTTTGACCATTTTCTTGTAATTGTTTTGCCTAAGTAGGTAAGACCAAGTCATGTCCCATATCCCTCTTTCACAGACTGAGAGCAGACCGAGCCACATGCACAGAGAGGGGATTTAGCAGAGAGTCATGTTAAAAAGTCACATCTCTGCAATCTGGTCTGTATCTTGGACATAGAAGAATTTTTTTTTTCCCCACATACAAAGTAACATCCTCATCCACTACTAACAATTGCTTTATTTCAGTCCAAAAGTACCTGCCCACATTTTGACAACACTGTGTCTGGACATGCCAAGGGAGTTGTTTGCAGCCACACTCTTTTCGCATGTCCCCCAGATTTCAATCCAATTGTATTCCACAGAATGTTTAACACAAGATGGACAAATGTGACTGAGACATATTTGAAATCCCACCTCAAGAAACCCAGGAATGCTTGTTCAGAAAAGGACTATGAGGCATTTTTTTTCAAATACCAGTCCAGAATAGTGGACTGCAGGACTACTGGGATCACTAGTTTTCCAGCACGTTCCATTTAGTTGCATATCCTAGGATGCTGTTTGTTTCTGTGCTTGGGACCGCTCTTTTAACTTTTTATTTTAAGCACAGAAAGCTTGATAGACAGGAGCTTTCAGAAATGTCTTTAGCCTGAGCAAAGAAAGTATTGAGAACATTCTTGTCAAACTTGGTCATTAACTGTAGTAATAATGTCTGCAGCCTGTCATTAAAAAAGAATCAAGGAGAAGCTGATTAAATGCACCAGAAAGAAACAAAACTTTCCATTCCCTTACTTTTTCTTTGACACATTGCACTTCATTTGAAGCTTGCTAATATACCAGCCAAAAGAATTGTAAGGGCCTGGATTCTTTCTTAATACAATAGTCACGGTTCACTAGTTAGAATCTGTATAGAATTAGCCAGTGACATGGACGAAAGGAAAAACATACTTAAAGAGCTGAAAAAGAGCACTCTTTCGCAGGCTTATTCATTAGAAAACCTCTATCAATACAGTGCATTAGTTCTTTTCCTATTTCTACTACTAAACTAAAAAATTATCACAAAATAGTACATATCAAATAAAGACGAGAAATGTCATAGCCGTGCTTATGCCTGTAACATATGAATTAGCAAAAACTCAGACCAGTCTTTCCATGCAAGTGCTTTCCTCCAGAGACTTTTGGGGCAAATTTCATATTTATGGCAAAAGCAGCTTAAAGCAGAATTAGCACAACGAACTGTGACACATCTTGTTCCATTTTTCAAAGTTCCATTTCAATCAGCCGTACCTGACAACTGTAACCAGCAGCACCACGCTACTGAATATAACGTTACATCAGTGTTGCAAAACTGGCATGAAAATGCATTAGCACAGACACAAAATGGACTTGCTTATTAACATGAATGTGATCACCATGAAAAGACTGAATGGTATTTCACTCTCCATCACAAGCTGTCTCTCCTAATGCAAGTCTACCTCAGCCTTTAGACTATTGTTCATGCCCACAGTATCCAACTGCCTTCTACATAAAATCAGTAAGAATAGCAAAGTAGACTTAATGGAGTCTCTGGCACTTTTCCCATTTTAGGGCAAAGTCCTGCTGAGGAGGAGTTTCTTTTTCCTCAGACTTTGGACTTAGACTTTTTTTGTTGTTGCTTAGATAGCAAGAAGGCTTTCAAAGAGAAGAATAAGCATCAGTATCTGCTGGTGAACGCGGCTTGTACCTGTGAGGAAAAAACCCAACGAACTGGAGTGGAGACCGAGAGTTGAAGTTTCTTACCCAGGTCTGATTCTCTCTGTAACATGAAAGAAGCATTCTGGAAGTACAGACAGCGAAGTGGGGGCCCACTACCAAGGCTGTGTCAACCATTTCAAGCAGATAACTCCTACACTGCTGTCTTCCTATGCAGATCACTGCTACTCTTGGCAGGAAAAAAAAAAAAGTGTGTGTGGGAGGCGATTCATGTTATTTAAAACTATGGGAGAACTTACATGTGTATTCTTCAGAAAAGAGGAGATCAAGAGCGTATTAGTATCCAGTGGGTAACTGACAGGAGGGATGCTATAGGATTCCTTGAAAAAACAGGGTAAGAGGCGATACACCTATCCTGGAAAAGGATCAAGATTTAAAAGAAACTTGCTTGGAAGTTTTAAAACAAAAACTATTGGGGTGAGGGTGAACCGTCCTATACTGCACTATGTAAAAGCTAGCGCTAACAGTTAAAAGAAAAGAAAGTCTGCTATGTTGAAAAGGGGCTTTTAATTCTGGTAGGTGCAGCCCCAGAGAAGCTCCTCATCTCCATGGGCATGTATGGACATGCCCTCTGCATGACTTCTTCCACTAGACACCAGGGAAATAGCAATTTTGAAGAATAATCGTGGTACTTATTCATCTTAGATTCCCAGTTCTGCCTCTAGCTTGTTTGATGGCCATCTGTTGAAAAACTAACCAGCAGTTTATTTAAGTGAATGCCTAACTTTTATTCTGTGAGTAGTCTTACTAATTTAATACACAACTCAAGTTAGGTATATAGTTAAGAAAACTGGTGATGCAAGGTCTGAAACTACTAAAAGTTGACTTGCATCAGAGAAAGGCAGGGATTTTTTAAGCTTTCTGGCTTCATTTCAGCCTCCTCTATTTTTTCATATATTTATTTACTGGAAAGAAAGGAGAAGAGAGAGTGAGGGGAGAAGGGAGGGAAGGAACCCTGGGACAGCACATGCTGGGCTGTAAAATGCAAAAAAGGTTTTTCAAAACCGCATGTTCTAAACATCACCTTGGATTCATACAATAATAAATACTCAATATTACACTGAGAGGGTCTAATTGCCAAGTAACTATAGCAATGGAGAGAAAAGGCTGTCTTTGGACACATTCCCTCCTGCCTTAATTTTTCCCTGGGGTGGGGAAGGGGTACAGAGAATGTGCTCTAGATCCTTAATGGATAATGTTTTCCAGAGCCCCCTCTGATCACTCAGTGACTCCGGGATTTAAAAGAAGCAGACTGGTTTCTCAGAAGGAACCTGGCCGTTCAAAACAATTATACTGAACAATTCCATCTCCTTCAAAAGGGTTTAATGCACCAGGTTCCTGACGCAAGGCTGTCAAAATACATTGAGAGCCATTACACAGCAACGCGATCCTTTATAAAGCGTCTTACAGTCCAACAGCTCACCACCGCTTCCTTCATCCACGAAGAAATGGCGCTTTCCAGTGAGCCTAACAGTCTGAAAATGAGTAAGTGTGAAGTGAGACTACACATTGGCCTGCGCCGGGTATTTGTTTTTGCCGAAGAGAAGACCGCATTTCTGGGTTGTTTTTAAACACTGATTTCTGGAATTTAATTTTGGGGAAAAAAATTAAAGAATTATGTGGAGGCTTCAAGTATCTTTCTCCTCCTGGTATTTTCCAGAGCTGTTTAGAAGTGGGAGGGTGGAGCTGGCACATTGGGACGAACCATCGGGTCAGTGGTTTCAGAAAACACTTCTTTATCTGGTCAGGGAAAAAACTGCCTGATCCTGTTGGTATTTTTATAACTAACTGGATGCATGGTTCTGTTTGTGATACCAACTATGCAGCAATGCAAACTGATTGCAATTTATTGCAAGGGGAGGAGGAGAAAAGGAGCTTCCCTTCACAGAAGAACAAAAACTGCCTTCTCCAGGGAAATGTCTTGAACCTGCAGGGGCTTAGTTTAACCATGTGCCTTCCAAAAAAGTTTTAAAAAAAGCCATTTGGATTTTTTACCTAAGTAAAAGTAATAGGCAATTGTGATTGTTTAGTGATATGTGAAGGAGGTGAACTAAACCAAATATAGTAAAAATCTTTCATCATTGCTCTAGATCAAAACCAGTTATACTTTTAAGGCAAATGAAAGACCACAAACAATAATAACTTCAGAAAATTTTTGCCAACTTCAGAGAGTTTTGTCTTCTATTTGTTTCTTTAGTTTTTAATTGACTTTTTAAAGAACTTCCAGTTTTATAAAGCAGCAGAGCCTCCTCCTCTCCAACTTGATAAACTGTCAGAACTTGAAGAAATCAAAACAAGTAATCGCAGCTAAAAATTGCCTTACCAAGTGTGAATGGGGACATTATTACTTGAAAAACACTCTGTATTTTTTCACAAGGCTTCTGGAGAATGACTTCCAGAAAGCCTACACAACATTTGCCATGTAAAGTTCCTAACAGCAAGTTTGAAACTATTCAGATGTACATTCCTGGTTCCACAACGCTGTAGCACACTTCAGGATGTGCCAAAGACCCATAAATCATTGAGAACCCTTCCCACAACTCCTTACTCTAATATTAGCATCCTATTGTACGGAAAAACTTCTTCACTATGACATTCTTTTCTTCCTGATACTATTCAGCTCCTTTTCCCAAGGAAGGTGTGGGGCCTAGGTTGCTCTTAAGTAAAAGGGGTGATCCCTGGGACATGGATAGGGATTGGCAACAGCTATTTTTTTCACACACCTGTACCCCTCATTTCAGGCCCTGAAGAGATGTTGAGGACAGCGAGCAAAGATACAGGAGCTGTGTAGGATGCA
>NW_009211300.1:0-1380 GCF_000690835.1 Fulmarus glacialis
CATTTCCTGCCGGGGGGGCAGGGCGGCGAGGTGATGGCCTCGCAGGACGTGCTCAGCCAGACCACCCGGCTGGCCTCCTCCAGCGCTTTGCTGCAGGTGCGGGGCCGCCCCGGGCCGTCTCCCTCCTCCTCCTCCTCCTCCTCCTCCGCGGTGCCCGGCGGGAGCCGCCTTAGCCCCACTCGGCCCGCAGGTGTTTCCCGTGCGGCTTCCTTCACAGGTGTTGTTCCGGGTGGTCACCTTCGGGCTGAACGCCTTCACTCTGCGCTACCTCTCCAGAGAGCTGATCGGCGTGGTCAACGTGAGGTGAGGAGGAGGCTGAAGCGCACCCGGGCTGGAAGCCCGTGTCCCGCATCCCGACCGCGCTGTTCGCCTGACATACGTGAGGCTTCCCTGGGAACGGGGCCCCCGGCGTGATGAGGCTTTTTGAGTGTGTTTGGTTTTGGTATAGGATCTCGGGGTTTATGGACTGTAGGGTGTGTCGCTAATAACGCTTTGCAAAACGCTGTTTAATTTACTACTGTTTTACAGTGTTTGATCGTTGAATGTCTCCGAGTTTCTTTTTTGGCGTGAAGCAGAGGTACTGCTGGCCTATTTTCATGTTAATCCATCAGCTTGCTGAGGACAAGCTGGACACAATTGTGTATTACATGCTGTTGCTTTACAATAAGTTTTGCAACTGCGTTTTTGGTTTATAGCGTGTTTGAAGTATTTTTGCCATTTGAATAATCACATGTAATTACTTTACCTCCTTTTTTAGGAGGTGATGATAATTTACCTCATTTCACCATGTTTTCTTCGCATACCTGATAGACTTGTCTGTCAGGCAGTCCTGTGTAAAAACTGTCAGTGATGCTACTGTATGAAGGATTTTAGAAGTAGTATGTAAAGAAATAATTTTCTCTCCTTTCCCTCCCTCCCACCCCCTTTAGGCTAACTCTACTGTATTCAACAGTTGTCTTCCTAGCCAGGGAGGCATTTCGCAGAGCTTGTTTGAGTGGAAGTACAAAGCGAAACTGGACTAAAACAATTAATCTATTGTGGCTGACGTAAGATACCTTTAAAAATTTACTTCCTTAGAACTTATTTCTGATTCTTGTCTGAGAGCTTACAAAATAAGAACAAGTATTTATTTACTGAGGTAATTATTTCAGCATTGAGCATTTAGTAGCCTCAGTCATGTTTCAGGATTGATGCAGGAAGCTGGTCAAGTCTGTTGCTTTAGCATTTATGAACTTGATCTTTTTTTGGAGCACATGGGAAAGCACATCACCAAAGGTGTTATCAGGAGCCATTTGTTCTGTCATTTAGCCTGGAGTTTCATTTATATTGTAGCTGTTAAAGGAAAATCCTGTTGCACAAATATGTAGTCCTTCCCCCCTC
>NW_009211300.1:1434-6260 GCF_000690835.1 Fulmarus glacialis
TACGCATTTGTGAAGCTGCTTTAGGTATTCCCCACCCCCCATCCCCCCCACTATCTTTTTTCGATGGCTTGAGCCCTGATGCTGTTTAATGGCATGTCAACACCAACGTTTGTGTTGGATAGGAGGGATGTGAAAGGGGGAAAGAAAGGGTTGGAATTAAACAACAGGGAATAAGTAGGACTACTTCTTTCAACTGCAGTGCTGTTTATAGCAGAAAGTAGATAGCTTAAAGTCTATGTGAAGCTGCAGCCAGAGTGTGTAATCGCACATTGCAGCTAAGTGGATTTTATGACTTGTTTCTTCCTTCTGATTCCTGGACCCACCACTCTGCTACTTCCTCTCTGTCAGATCTCGCAGCTGTGCAGCTACAGTTAGGTGGGTTGAGAAGTAAGTTTACATGTCTGATATGGTGGAATACTACTCCTGCATAGTAGTCTGCCGTTGGGTCACCCTACTGACTTTCTGTGGAACTGCACAGCTCTTAATTAGATCTGGCCCAGGAATGGGAGGTTGTGCATGGTCATCTGCATTGAGGTATAAAGAAGAGGGATTGTCCCTTTCAGGGATAGGTTTAATACTAATATTTTAAATGTATTATATCTGTTCTCTTCACTGTATTATAATCAGTTTTCTGCTATTTGACAGCCTTTCAAGTGGGCATTAAGTGATAGTTAACAATGACTGTGTACACCTTTTTCTTTTTAAATTTTTCCTCATAGAGAAGCATAACTTAAAAAGAAGATTAACTTTCTTGAAGGATCTGAAATACGTCTTAGGAGCTTGATGTCAGATACCTTAGGGATCTGATAATGGGAGGGTCAAATAGATCCTGCTGCAGTGATATAAAACTTTCTGCCTCTGCCAGAAGCTTCGTGTTCCTGAAGCAGTGTCAACAGAAGGTAATACACGTCTGCACTCCTGTGCCTAGCTTGGCTTTTTAGCTACAGTCAGTAGTCAAAGTGGCTCTGAGCTACAGTAGAGCATTGTGAATTGGCATACCTGAGGTGCAGGCATGCATTTTCTTCTGCTCACTCTGCTTGCGCTCTCTGGAGAACCAATGATTTCTGGAAGAGTGAGACTAGCAGTTGGAGTGGTGGCATCTTTCTGTTACAGCAAGATCCAACAAAGCTTGTCTGCCAAACCCCTGCTAACCACAGACTATAAAAATTGCAAAAATGAGGGGTTTGCAGTGTTCTGCAGGCTGATACGGGATCCGAATTGTTCGGTCCTAGGGAACAAGAAATGCAGATAGTTGACCTTATGTTAGATTCTTGAGTAGAAAATAGACAAATCAGAAGAATGTTTTCGGTGTCTTGCAAAAGAATGCCTTAAAATGTTCATTACAAAAAAAGTTATTCTTGGTATTGTAACAATAGAAATTAATTCTTGGTTTTTTTTTTTTTAATTATTATGGCAATATGTGAAATTTTAATCTAATTTTCTTGGTTTTTTCCTGCTTAAGCAAGCATTTCTATTGATTGTTTTTATGTTAACTTTTTAGGGTTCCTCTTGGTGTTTTTTGGTCTATTTTCTTGGGCTTAGTCTGGCTACACTTGCTTGAAGTACCTGATCCTTCTGTGGTTCCTCATTATCAGGCTGGTGTAGTGGCATTTGGCCTTTCTGCAGTTATTGAACTTCTGGGAGAACCGTTCTGGGTTTTGGCACAAGCTCATTTGTTTGTGAGACTTAAGGTTAGTAAAATACATGCAGTGTATGTGTGTGTGGGGAACTATCTTTCTCTATTGAAAAGAATGGATTCCTGAACTAGATCTTTGTATATTCAAGCATATTAAAAAAAACCAACCTGTGTGTACTGTTTAGTACTGTATGACATAGTAGTAACATAGATATGAATTTGCACCTGTTAAAGCAGGAAAGTTGGTTTATTTAGAAATTATCACCTTAGTGATCATTAAATACTTAATAATGAGTTTTAATTGGAGGGAGAGGCACACAGCTTCCACAATTTTGCATTTCGATTGATTGTTGGCATGAAATTGTGAAATGCAACAATTGAGAACATGATTGTCTCAAGCAGAATTTTCTCCCTTAAGTCCCATACAAAGGACTGGGAAAGTGCAATGGAGGAATTGTGAAATGCAAGAATAGAAAATTTACAGAGACATTACAATCTAAGATGGCCAACTTAGCAGAGAGAAACTCTGTGATAAAGTCACACCAACTTTGAAAGTCTTATATTCCTACATAAATTCTGTGTGTGAAACTAATGTATTTTAAGTTTGTGTATGTGGTTAAGTTGGCAGAAAATAAACCTTCTCTATTTTCTCATTCTTAAAGGTAGTTGCTGAAAGCCTTTCGGTAGTGTCAAAATGCATTTTGACAGTTATTTTAGTAGTCCTTTACCCTCAGTGGGGCCTCTACATTTTTTCCTTGGCTCAGGTAAGTTTCCTGTGTTCTCTTTTTCTATAAATTCTTGATTCATCTTAATTTTTATTTGCCGCTGCCTTTGACATTTAGCCTGCTAAATAACTTGGAGGAGGTGAGAGAAAATGCTCCTGGGAGGTTTAAGATTTAGCACTTGTATTTAGTATTTTCCTAATACTCGTTATTGACTTGGCACTTTGACCCCTCACTGACTTTGAGCAGTTTAATGGATGTACAAGAAAGCACCTTGTTCTGTCTGTGAAGGCACGTTTTGCCAATAAGGTTATGTTATTCTGTATAAGCTTTATGTTAACTCTTCTTTTTAATTAATTATACATTCTAATGCTTGAAGACTTTGTTTACCACATGGCTTCAGTATTAATGTTAGATTTTGGATTTTACTGTGCAGAAGATTATAATCACATGTAATTTTATCAGCCTGTACCACCAACCTATATCACCTTATCAGAAGGTGCTAATCATGTGTAATACGTACTCATTAAAACTTTTTCTTTACTACAGTGAAGAATTGGCACCTGAAAAATAGGGTTGTTGCCGGTGCGATATCAGTTTACCTAGAAATGAAAATGTGATCCATCTCAGATGTGGACATTTGGTTATTTTTTTGTTCAGTTTTTGCAGTGGCTGTAGTAGATAGCTTATAACTGGTCAAAAAAAGAGATGTAGATGGTAGCTACTCTGTCAACTTGTTTTTTGATTGAGTGAGTAATTGCTTTATATTTGGACTTTAAATAATCATTCTAAAAGTGCTGAATAGAACATGAAGGTTGGCAATGATAACCTATAGATTAAAAAAATATCAACAGCATTCTTGGGGGGATTAAAGCTTTTACCTAGTTTAAAATTTGACAGGAATAAGGACTATACTTACTATGTTTTGTTCCCACTGAATTTGGAACTCTGGCATGTAATTCTGCATTTGTAAGTTCATTTTATATCACTGGTTGTTTTTCTTCTCTCCTTCCCTATCTTTCCAGCTTTTATATGTCAGTGTTCTGGTAATGTGCTATGTAATTTATTTTGTGATGTTTTTGGGGTCTCCTGAAGCAACAAAGAAGTCATTTCCAGTTGCTAGAATGAAAGCTCTATTACCTAACTTTGTGGAAGATGAGGTAGGTTGCACAGTTCACTTCTTGATTTTAAGTTTTTCTTGAGAGAACTTTGAAAATTAGTTTGAGATAGTGGAGTTAATTGAGTGATTTTGAGGATAGCTCTGCACTGTAGAAGATATGACTGATTAAAAAAAATTACATACAAATTCTGTTTGTCGTTTGTATCAATAAAATCCTTGTCAGAAAAACATTATGAAACTTGGCCTCTTTGTTGTTATGGGCTTGTGGCTGACTTATCTTTTAGTGTCTTTACACAAACCATTAACTGGAGGTAGAACATCTGCAGTGCACAGGGGAATGACCCCAGGTATCATTGCATCTGAGACAGGAAAGAAACCAGAACCATTTTACCATGGATTTTGGAACTTGGACTTTTCCATAATAGAAACATGGTGGTACATAGCATCCTACAGATACTCAAATACCTCTGATGTCCTCTCAAAAGAAAATGAGGCAAGAAAGAAATGAAAAGCCACAGTGAGGAAGAAGACATTTTGAAAAAGATTTGCAGGTAGCAAAGAGGTGGTTCTTGGTTGCAAGACTTGTGGGGACAGTTTGAAGAGCAGTGAACAATTTATATCTACAGTGAAAGTGAAAGTTAAACAGCATGGTGGTGTTCTTTTCCAGTCTCTAACTTTTAATAGTATTTTCTGTAGAAACCTGGTTTGGGTACTTTATCTGCAACAACAGTAGTTTTCAGCAAGGGAAAAAGTCTTTGCCAGATCAGAGTGATATTGGTGTTTGAATTTAGCAATATTTTAGATTAGTTGTTAGTAGCTATGGCATTGTGGGTTTTCCTCATCAGTACAGTTAGAGCTAGCCTAGAGTAGTGTACTGGCTTTGTATTTTCCATTTCTATCTGTAGTTTCCATCCTGTTTATTACATTTCAGTACTTCTTTTTTTGCAGACCTTTGTTAACTGGAAGGAAGCACGGTTGACTTGGAGTTTCTTCAAACAATCCTTCTTGAAACAGATTTTGACAGAAGGTGGGGATGATGTCTAGTTGTGATGGAGAAGGGCTAGTGAATACTATTGTCCTGGTTCCGGCTGGGACAGAGTTAACGTTCTTCCCAGTAGCTTGGGGGGTGTGCTGTGTTTTGGGTTTGGTATGAAAGGAGCGTTGATGGCCCATGGATGCTGTGGCTGTTGCTGGGTGGTGCTTGCACCAGGGGGCGGGGCCCAGGGAGCAAAGCCGGGGTGGTGGACCCAGCTGGCCAATGGGGTATTCTATACCATGTGACATCATGCTCAGTATAAAAACCGGGGGGGGGGGGGGGGGGGGGGGGCACCCCCCATCCGTGACACGT
>NW_009211300.1:6363-75148 GCF_000690835.1 Fulmarus glacialis
TTGTCTCACCCCGGGAGTTTTCCTACTTGTGCCCTCCCGATTCTCTCCCTCATCCCACTGGAGGGTGGGGTGAGCGAGTGGCTGCGTGGGGTTTATTTGCTGGCTGGGGTTAAACCACGACAACTATTTACAAAATTGACTTAAAGCTTGAGAAAGCTGGGGAGGGGTGTGGGCATGCGACTTCCAGAGATTGTTGCCAGCAGATGTTACCAACCTGAATGAAGTTTTTGAGGGTATTCTGAACTAGGTGCTGTCCCCTTTGACTTTGTCTCTTGAATACTTAATGTTGGAAGTGCCTGAACAAGTATTGGGAAAGATTTAGGGACTTGTTCTTAAGTTCTTTATTTTGAACTTACAGGTGAACGATATGTGATGACTTTTTTGAACGTGTTAAATTTTGGAGATCAGGGTAAGTGTGATGGTGTTGTGGAATGGTGGCACAGTTTTCTTAGTCACTGCTCTTTAGATGGTTCTGAAAATGACTTAAAGTATTTGAAGATAACTTGAAAATCTGAGATGATTTCAAAGCCTTTGTGACTTTGAGATACATTTCAGAGAATGATTGATATAGATTTAGAAAATAATTTAATTTAAGATCCGGATTTTAATTTTTTTGCTGTGGGTCAAAACTTTCCAATTGGATATGCAATACAGTGTATCTTTTTTTTTTTTTTAGAAAAGAACTTCATTAGTATCTGATGTGTTATAATTATCTGTCTTCAGTTCTTGTAATTCTGTTTTCCTGCTGTTTTCTGTCTTCCTTTTGAATCTGTGTTAGCTGTTACGGCAAGAACATCATTGTTCATAGCATTGCATCTCAAAACTGAATTATGTTCTGTAAAAGAATTCAGTGTGGTTACAGAGTAACGTATGGCAGTAGCCATTCAGATGACTGAGGTGCCAGCACCTTGGGTCTTTATAGCTTGGGGAAGGAAAATAGGCTGTAATTGTTGGCCCACTGTTAGAAGTTTCTTGGCTTGTTTGAATTACTTTTAATTGCTGGCAGTAGTATGTTCCCCCTTAAATACTGAGTATATGTGCTTGCCACTAGTAACTGCAGCCACTTCTGATCCTCCTCTCCTGCAGAACAATTGAGCTGCCTCTTACTTGAAGGGTCTTTAAAAGAGCAATGAGTACAAAAATGCCTGTACTCTCAAAATGTTGAGAAACATTGGTTCCAAGTCCTATGAAATCAGCCAGAACCTTATTCTGTTATTTCACTGTGAATATGTAAAGCACTTATCCATATGCCTGACTTTATATGCTCTCAATGATTGTACCGTGTGTGTGTATATATATATATACACACACATAGATGTCTTAGCAGGTTTGGAGCAATATCCTGCTGAGGATGGAACTGCCGGTAAAATGTCATGTAGGATTGCTCTTCCACTTCAGTGAAAGTAAAAAGAAAGAACAACTTCATACTGAAAATAGATATCTTTCTCTTCTCCTGTATCAGTAAATCCCTACATTCCTGTTCTCATTCAGTGAAATTCATCAGGATCTTCTAACTTCCTCTACACTAAGAATTTTAAGTGTAGTTTGGTACTGTTACTAGATTCACATCTCAGTAGTTGATGCTTTTGTCCTAGCTTTGCCATCTAGGAACAAGCCTTGTAATTTTGAGCTGTGGTTGCTGTGACTGTCAGAATTTTTAGGGAACACTGCTTTAATGTTGCACTAAGTTCCACTTGTTTTCTCTTTGTTCAGTGGAAATCTTAAATTAGAATTCATGTAATTGTTGAAGACTTGGAATTAAACTGTATCTAAAAAAATTACAGGTTGCTGCTATGGTTTTTTGTTTGTTTCTTTTAAGGTGTATATGATACCGTGAATAATCTTGGTTCACTGGTGGCCAGGTTTATCTTTTTGCCTATTGAGGAGAGTTTTTATGTCTTTTTTGCTAAAGTGTTGGAAAGAGGGAAGAATGTAAAGGATCAGAAGCAGGTATGTTTATTTTGGATTAATTACGTGTCAAATGCTTGATTTATATTACAGATAAGTTGCATCACAGAACTGTGATTGACAGAATGTGTGTTTAAATTTGAGTATAAAGGCTGTTAAAATTGAAAAGTTGAAGTGGTGAACGAAAATGTCAAGTGAGGCTGAATCAAAAAGAAAAGAAAATAGTAAAATGCTAATGAAATAGGAATTAAGATATTCAGTGGCATAATACTGCCTTGTATTATAACTGAAGTTAACATCATCTGCTCCAAACAGTGTGATGTAAACCCTAGTGTACCGTGTATTTGCAGATATACTTAGGCAGTTACTTAAATCATGAAAGCATGCTATTTCTATCAAATAAATGCTGTCTGAAAATATTTGACTTACTTGAAAATATAAGTAGTTGTTAAGTATTAAACAGTAATGTTTCCAAAGAGTGCAGTTTTGGGATGAAAAGAATTGCATTTTTCTGGAGCTTTTGAATTGTATGTGGAATGTCAATGGTTAAACAAACGAGCTTTATTCCACAAAGTAATATTTGTGCATGCTTTAGGAAAGAAGTTCTTGATCAGTCATGAAGGTCAGCCTGGGCTTTTGTCTGATACTGTGACAACTTTGTGCAGTAATCCTGCTACTTGCGCCGTAGCACACAGTTAAACAAATTCCATGCTTCAGGTCATTGGTGGGCTAAGAAAGATGTACGTGTATGTATATTTTATACATAGTGTACCTGATATATGTAACCGGCAAAATAGTTATGAGTTTTCACTGTATGTACTGAAATTACATTACATTACAAGAATTACAAGAATGCTTCTTGTAATGAGGTAGTAGAACTGACAAGTTGCTTGTTCTGGTGTGGCAAATCCTGTAGTCCCACGCAGCAGTAAAAATCTGACCCTCCTGGTGACTCAAAACTGTGGCCTTGGGCAGATGCCATGTGCTCTTCTTTGCCATTTACTAACTGATAAACAGGTGCAAGTGCTGTTTGCACATTTCCTTGAACAGACGTGTTCATGGCTAACATTTGTGTAGAATTTGTAATGTGTAAAACATAGAATGGAATAATAAGTTTTTAAAAATTGTTTGAAGTTAAGACCATGTGTATGGATAATTCAGTTACAAAGGATAAGTTTCACACCTTTTTACACTGTGCAAACTGATTTTTTTTCTGTGAAGTAGCTTTTCTGTGTGAAAATAACTATTATATTGATTCTGATTCATGTAATTGACTACAATTTTTTTCAGGGTGATGTTGCTATGGCTGCAAATGTATTAGAATTGCTGTTGAAACTTGTGCTTCTGATTGGCCTTACCATCACAGTTTTTGGCTATGCCTATTCTCAGCTGGCTCTGGATATTTATGGAGGCTCAATGCTCAGTGCTGGAACAGGTAAAGATTTATAGAACTGGCAAAGAAGCCACTCTTTAAAAAGAGAAACTGCAGCTATGATGAATTTTTGGGTAAATCAGCAGAATTTTTTTTCTGTAAAACACCTGTTGCAATCAGTGACTTAGTTTGTCTGAATCCAGAACTCATGCCTTTGTAATAGCATCTTTAATATGTAGTCACCTTAAACTAAAATATACTGAGGAGCTCTAAATAAATATGATCAGGTTTGGGGCTCTACCTTCCTGCAATTTCACATTGTTGGAAAAGAACATTTTAAAGGGTTGTTTGACTACTCCATGATGTAGAATTGCTAGCTCCAGCTGTTTAAAACAACAACAACAAATCCCCCCAAAACCCATACAACAAACTGGAACCAAAGAGTCCATAGGTTTAGCATAGAAACAATAATGCTTTTTTTTTTAATAGTGCTAAACCATATAATGGTAACAATCTTGCTATAGTTGTACATACTGAGGGGTAGGTTTTACAGATCTGTCCACAGAAGCAGTCAAGGAATTTGTAGGTCACCTTGGATTTTTCAGGAGAGAAAGTAGATGTTCATTTAATTCCTTCTTGAAACATAAACACACAAATTGTAGCCTGGAGTTTTCTTGGGTTCTTTCAGTGGTTTGTCAGTTGACCTACATTAGCTCCTGCTAGAAAAAACAATCTGTCTTCTGTAGCTGAGCCCTGTGTAATGTCTCAGTTCCTAGCTGATCTCTCTTAGGTGAAGATCTAGCAGCACCTCAGAGGAGCTTTTTTGTTGCATTTCTGTTGGGAAATTTTGTCTGTGTGCCATTGTGGGAGAGTTCTAGCTTGCATTTTCCATTTCACATCTATTATAACTAAGATAAAGTTACAGGGAAGATGAAAGCATGAGACAGTATATTGTGTTGACGACAGTTGCACCTGTTAGAGTTCTGCACCTTCAAACCGTAACCTTGGAATATTGCTTATTGGGTATTAAAATTAATTGCAATTACTTTATTCAGTGTTAAGATCATTTGATATATTCTAACCCCATGGACACTTTCCTATTTTTAAATGTTAAGCATTTAGATATTTTTGCTTTAATAATTGCCCTTGCATGTTATTTGGAAGATGGTGCTTGATTTGTATAGTGATTTTAAGGAAACCCCTGTGTCTGCGTAACCAAGAAAAAATGTTAATAACTTTTGCATGTTGTTTAGAGCTGTCTTGCTGCTGGTTCTATCAGATTTGTTTCTAATTTTGAAAGCCAATGTTGTGAAAGATTGTCATTCTGGACCTCGGCAGCCAACTCTTTTTATGAAGAAAATGTTTTCTGTCCCTCTTTCTCTTCAAGAATGAGTGCCTGGGCATAATCTTTTAGACATGCTTACTTGACTGAAAAGAACTATGTTTAGGAATATGGATGCAAGTCAAGTGACTCACAAGTAATTTTATTTTTTTTAACCTAATGATAATGTGTGAAAATGAAATGTTGAGCATGCATACTGACTTACTTGACCAGATATTCATGGATATATTTATTTGGATATGTTTTTTTTTCTTTCTGAGTGCTCTGTAGTCTAATGTTTTTATGCAAACTTGAAAAAGTCTTCAGCTCTGTCCCACGTTTGCTTACTGGGCGGTTGTTCTTCAGAACCGAAACAGGAGTCGTCTCGGTAATATGAACTGCTTTGCTGCCGCCAAGAAGGAATATTCATGGATGCACGCTAACTTGTTAAAAAAAGAGCATGGGATTTTTTTCCCCGTGTTACAGTCTAAAGGACAAGAAAAAGATTAAGGTCTGAATGGAGAATATTGAAGTCATGTATAAATTATCTGTGAACCATAAAAATCTGAGTATCATTTTTCATCTAGCACGGTTTTGAATGTATTGAACAGCCTTTCTGTTTTTCTTACTGTTGTGTTCAAAATACGCATTTTATTGCTTTTAGTGCCTCATAATGACTATTGGATTAATTTCCACAAATTTCTGTACAATAGAAGATTTGGGTTATGATAAACATTAATTTTTAATTAGGAAATCCCTTTTAATAAAATACTTTTTTTGATGGATATCTTCTCTGTTACTCTAACAATTGCTATTCTTGACTGTTTTGGGGTTTATTTTTGTTTTTATTTGACTTGTTTATTTGTGTTCTTGTCAAGATATCTAGACAGGAAACTTGTTCAAATGAACTTAAGTTTCCATTATCAGTGATAACATTACAACTTTTATCTCTTAGTGAGTGTAAAAACAAAGTGGTTTTATAGAAGAAATAGTAATCTACTTATCATTCTAATGTGTTTTTTAGGTCCAGATCTCCTCCGATGTTACTCTTTATATGTCCTATTTCTTGCTATCAATGGAGTAACAGAATGTTTTACATTTGCTTTGATGTGCAAAGAAGAGGTAGACAGGTAGGAAATGGTGTCCTCAGAATATTCCTGTAATTAATCTGCGTATGGTTTGCTTGGAGTTCAGAATGTAAACAGGACAATTGTTCTGCATGGATATGTGCTTGGAAATTCTTTTTTCCCAAAGAGCAAATTTTTCTGCAGTCACTTTAAGAGCTATGTTTGTTGTCTCCAGAGCCAGGTGCAACAGATGGGCAAGCAAACAGGCACTACTTTTGTTTTTTACATGCTTGTATTTGTTGATAAACATTGATCATCTTAAAAATTTATTTGTAGTGACCTTATAAAGAGATCGGTGCATTTGAAATCAGCATGAAAATATCCTACCCCACTGAAAACTAACTCCCTTAGTTAGCTGTCTGCATGTAGATTTAGATGTAGAAGCTTTAGAAAATGTTTAAATTTTTAAATGTTTGGGTCAAAAGGTTAGAAATCAAGAAATAAAAAGATTGTTGAATTAACTTTTGGTACATCACTAACTGGAAAAGTAATTTGAATGTGAAGCCTTGTTTTCTGTACATATGCACTTGAAGGTACGGTTTTTAAGACAAACTATCACTTAAAACTCATTAAAACTTTTCATGTACAGTTACAGGTACACTTCTGAATGATCTAAACTGTGGGTCAGAATTATCTGAGTAGATAAGTGGTTTACCTACTTTAAGTAGGACTAGAGGACTTCCTGAGATCCCTTCCTGTCTGGATTATTTCTTGATTCTGTGTTCATCCTGGCTTATTGACTTTGAAGCCTGGTTGCCTTCCCAGTGCTACCATCAAGGTTTTTTTGCTTACATAGCGGCTGTCCCTTACGAGGCCTTTCGAAATTAATTTCAATGAGGTCTACTTTCCACAGTCAAAGTAGTATCTTTTTAGACTTAGCAAGGGCTGCTTTCGTGACGCCTTTAAAGTGTGAACTTGTTTTCAAAGCCACTGTTTGGAGCAGAAACTATATAAAGTGTCGTCTTGTTGAGCATTATTTTTCTTTAATAGACACCTAAAATAAAATAGCAAAACGTCCACAGGTTTTTACATTACTAATCGTTGCTACTAAATTAGACTTTCTGAAATGAGTATACAGCTGATAAGTAAAATAGATTTTCCTTCACATAATGTAGTTCTTGGTTTAATTTGTTTGATGGATTCATTCTTTCAATGAATTTTTTTATTAATGTCTCGGTTCTCAAATTTATCTTCTTCCATTAGAAGATGGTAAGAGAATTTCTGTTCCTCATTTTAGAAAATAAATTGTGGTATTTCTTCAAAGATAAAGTTAGTAAATAAATACTGTAGCTGTATACATTGTTAAATTGTTCCTTTTTTTTCCTAGGTACAATTTTGTTATGCTGGCCTTGTCCTTCACATTTCTGTGCATCTCTTACTTCTTGACCCACTGGCATGGCAGTATAGGCTTTATCCTTGCCAACTGCTTTAACATGGGTATTCGAATAGCTCACAGCACCCACTACATCTATGATTACTTCAAAGAGAGCACTTACAGACCTTTGACAGGCTTGCTTCCCTCACCATTTTTGGTATTTGTTTATATCATAAGTGGAGTAATCACTGGTTTCTCAGAGGTAAGCATCTATCTTGGATTTTACTTTCACTGTGAAAGTTAGTGTCAAATGACTTTTGTGTCCACAAGCAGAGAAATGCCATTAGCAAAAAAGGCTGATGAGGATAGGCTGGAAACCTTCCATTGCAGGCAGGGCAAGATACAATATAAAGAGATTTTATCTTTGATATGAAGTCATCTCTGCCACCTGTAGAAGGTTTGTCTGACAAGTAAAATAAAATATAACACATTTCTGCTGTCTGTAGATAAATCCATGTCCTTAGTTCTTAATAATAATTCTGATTTTGCACAAAAAACCTGTTATTAAAAATTCTGTAATAAAAAGCAATAGAGGAAAATCAAGCAAAACAAGAACAGAAACAAAAATTGCCAAGAGCACATTTATCACATTTATTCAGACTACAGGGTGGTAATTGTGCAGGCTAATTATTACGGAGATGGCAGCATTTCAATCTGCAAAAATTTGACAGATTGAAAATCCATTATGCCTTAGAAAGGAGAGCTTTATATTTTGGAATGGGAGATTACCAGTGGGGTTTTGTTAGAAAATAGCCTAGTACGTTACTGCAAAGTGGCAGACTTGTGTGATAGCACCAGCAGAGTTTTCGTAATATCTCAATTAATGTATTTCTGCATGTCAGATAATAGTAACTTCCACATTTACCAGGTATCTACTGAATGCTTATTTTTTGCTGACAGAATTTTCTTAAGAAATCAAGTGTTGTGACTACTAAAGATGATTTATTGTAGGACCAGTGCATGTGGCAAAACTGCGCTCAGCTTAATGGTGGTATTAGCATGGTCAAGAGAGGTGTTGGACCTTATTTGTTATTGAGACAGTATATCTACTTTTTGCTCACCAGTTTTCCTGCAATTGCTTGTTTCCTTTGTTGTAGGTATTCTTCTGCTGCGATAAGGGTTGGATGGCAAGGCTGATTCACATCAGCATGGGTGCTCTGTGCTTTGCAGCAACCACTGCTACTATGTTCTGCACAGAGACCAAGCTGATCCACTTTGTCAGAAGCCAGTTTCTCTCCCGGTATATGAAGAAAGGAACATGAAATGCTCGTGTGCAGAACAGTTCTTGTACATGATTGCAGTAAAGGGCTGTATTTTTTGCATAAGATCTGTATGGAAAAAGATTTCCACATGTGTTTATTGGAAGCATTGATATTGGAGCGGCAATGTAAAAGGTTGCCACTTGAATATTATTTTGTCTTCTAAACTGATCAGTACAGTGAAAGAGCGCTGAGTAATTTTCTCCATATGCATCATTCTTTTCTAAGCTTTTCTTCAAATGGCCTCTTTGGTAATGAATGAAGATCTAAGATACACCCTTCTGACATAACCTAGTTGACAGACTTCATGTAGAGAGCTCCCATTCTTACCACTGGGGAGTACAGGTTTGAAGGCATCCTATGGCTTACATCTTAAGATGTAATTAAGAATGCCCTTATTTGGCACAGTGTGCTGCTTAACTGGTTAGAAAATAAATGGTCTGACAAAAAAACCCCAACAAAACCTACAAAACAAAAGAAAGCTAAAGAAATCACTAGAGCAAGGACCAATAGCAGTAGAACTGTTACTGAAGTAGAACATAATGCAGTGCAGAGAGATTGTCAGTGTTTTGAAGTGTAAAGCGGTGAACAGGAAGTTCTGACGTTTACAGGTAAAGTAATGGAATACACAGCATGTGTCCATGCTATGCAAGATTATTTCATTCAGCATTTCATTCATTTATGAGGGTATTGATTAACTTGTCAAAAATACTCTGAAGCCTTAGCTAAAAGAAAAAAGGGGTTTTGAGCAGTGTTTTACAGAAGGTGTTAAGTACAATCACACTGACGCTGAAGTTCCAGAAGATTAATCATAAAACTTCTTGCTTTCAGTCCATTGTTTTTTGTTTTTACCTGAGATTTTAAAAGCCAGCACGAACAAATTTGTCTCAATAAAATTTTATCTTGTCTGTGAAATTGAATGTTAAATATATTTAATAAGATTTCTTTCAAGGATTTATGCACATTGAAATTTTCATTATTGGATAGAAATGCTTCATTTTGTTACAACCCGTTTTCCTCATGTCTTGTTCCTTTACTTGTTCAATCTTAACCTTTGTATTGTTTTTTTTTTCAATTGTTGAAAATTTGGAGATTCAGAAGTCATAAAATTAGATGTTAGGCTGCTGGTTTAGGTTAACTAATGGTGTATTTATTGCTGGTCTAAGATCTGAATTTGGCGGTTTCAGAATGTACAAGTGGCAGGTTTATAACAAACAGTGTTTCCTTTGCAGTGTTTGGATGGACCAAAAAGTGACAAGCAATGAAAAATGTGTCCTTGGACATGTACAGTCACAAGCTTTTAGTTTAATTATGTAGCAATTCCTCAGATCCTCAGACTGCTTAAAAATAACTTCACTGTAATGGCATTGTGGAGTTCATCCTGGTAATTGTAGCTCACAGAGTGAAATGCTTTCTCATATCGGTGTCTTCAGTTTGGTACTGTTGGAAACATTTTATAAACTCTGGTAATTTTCGCTTGGAGAATTAGCACCAGACATACTTTATATGAGAACTTGGTGATTGAAAAATTATCACAGAGAAGCCAAAATGTAACAGTGGAAAAGAAAGGTGCACTTCCTCGGCTAATGGTGGTGTCTCCATTGCCTGGCTGGAAGGTAGTAGAAAGACATTTGCTGATTCTTCTGAAGTTGTTATGAAATCTATCAAAATAAAACAAACTCTACATTATTCTGTCCTGTTAAGTGAATTTGGTAGTTCTTTGCCTTTTAAATTTTTCTCTTCTGAGTTGTCTTGCAGCTTTTTTTTCTTATT
The DNA here is from genome assembly GCF_000690835.1 of Fulmarus glacialis. Classification (NCBI taxonomy): domain Eukaryota; kingdom Metazoa; phylum Chordata; class Aves; order Procellariiformes; family Procellariidae; genus Fulmarus; species Fulmarus glacialis. The sequence continues at coordinate 16,499 of NW_009211300.1, forward strand.
TCTATCAGGTACGGAGTTTGTTACGAAGTACAGCTCCATACATTGCAGAGGGTTGAAACTTCTTTATTATAAATTGTCAATGCATACAGTTTCTTTTCCTTTACTTGTTCATAATTCAAAAACAACCAAGGCAGTTGAACTTACAGACTCTTTTTAGAGTCATTGTTTCTCTATGACTTTGGGACCTTACTGTGGGAATATCTCAATATGTACAGTGAATTTTAACTAATTCTTGGAATGAGGAATTTTATACAGCCCTGCATGTAAAGTGCTTTGGAGATTGAAGAACTTTCTGTACAAAATGAGCTTGTCTAGTCCTGTGATCCCAGCTGTGCAGTGATATTACTTCTGGTGCTAGTATTGTCATAAATATGGTGATGTGAGATCTCACTGCTCAGATAGTGGGCTGACTAGTCTCATAAATCTTTTTTAATATAAATGCTGTGTATGCATTTAAAGAGGAGTTGCATTTTTAAACTAATTAGTTTGATTTCATATTGGAGAGGCTTATAAATATCTCTTGCATCTCAACAAGTGAAAATGCAATTTCATATGAATCAGGAAGACATTTAAGGTGGCTTAATCATTGCTCATTTGCAAATCAAGGATACATTCCTCTTTTAAACTTGATCTGTAAGCAGTTCAGTGATGGTTGGCTGGGTTTTGTGGTTTGGTTTTTTTTAAAATACATTTTATGTGGCAGGAAACTGCAAGGAGGGACAGGAAGTACAAATCTATGAAGCTGTCTCCTGGTTTCTTATTTATCTGTGTGATCCTTAACGTGAGAGCTGTTAATTGCTTTATTTATAAAGAAGCAGACTCTGTCAAACTCAGGGACAAAGTTGAGTTTGAACTTGACCAAATTTTCCTTTTATTTGCAGTTCTGTCAGTCTGTCAAAGGCAAAATGGGATGCTTGTCTATAAATTTCGTGAAGCTGTTTTGCAGTGTTTTTCTGAAATCCTTTAGTTTAAGCCAAAGGAGACTTAAACTGTTTTTCTTTGGAGAAAAAGTTATGATTTCATATATCATGTGATGTGTTTTTTTAAAATACTTGGATGAATGACATTCAAACAACTGTAAGATAAAATGGTTATATAATAGGATAATACCAAATAAAATTTATTTCCCTTACATTTTGTTTTTGTCTTCCAGTTGCAGGGTTATTAGAGTGTTACTTGTATCTTTGGTACAGTTGATGCTTAAATTTGGTGGGATTTTCTAGGATCTTTTATGTATAAGTTCATTTATCAACCTAGAAACTTATATACCATTTCCTAACACACACAGTGATAAAATTTACTGTAGTATTTTTGTGAGAAGTGGCATCACTAATAGTCACTTTTTCCCCCCCTCTTTGTTTTTGTCGAAATGTATGTTTGTATGGATTGGAATGACCAAGTTTCTTTGTTTGCTTTTAAACAATGCATTGTTGTGATGAAAACTGTTTAAGTGGCCAGGAGTAAACCTGATATGTAATGAAGTTTGTTAGCTGAATTATGCTGCAACTGGCAATACTAGTGTTAGGTACTAACCAATTAACCAATTGTTTAACTGTTTGTTCTTTTCTAGTATTTTAAATACTTTATTTGTAAAGTAGGGCGGGGGGAGCATGTGTGCTTTTTTTTTGGTTGTTGGGTTTTGTTGGTTTTTTTGGGGAAAAGAAATTAGGAGTTAAGGTTTACCTTAATGGTTAATCTGCTTTAGTAGGCATGAAAGATAATAGATGTAAACTTGAATGTTGACCACAGTTCAGCACCCATAAGAGGCATTGATGTGTTCGTTCATATGAAGGATTGCCTGAGCGTGAGTACCTTGAGGTCAGCTAGTCCTAATTTGCTGGCTTCTAGATAGTGCTTAAATCTCAACTTTGAAATTCTTTTTGTGGATTTTGTATTTCTTGCTGTTTGAATATCATACTTTTTTTGTGGTTTAATTACCCTTATTTTAAAGATAATACTGAAGAGAGAGGATCTGAGGCTTTTTGAACCGTATCATTGCATCAATAGATCTGCTGAGATGTAACGATTTTGTTCGGCACGAAATACATAACTCATTTGCATTCTGATAGTGCTATGTAAATGCAGTTCATTTTCATTGTAAGCTTAAAATGAAGTTTAGAGCTCTCCAGATCTAATGTACAGCTGGGCCATGGAAACTAAGTGCAAGGCGTGCTCAAAAGTGTTAGCAGCTGGGAGATCTAAACAGTGATAGGAAGTGCTTATCTCTGTTGCATTTTGGATTACTTCCCCAAAAAGATGTTTGTTCTCTTTAGCTTATGGATCTGAACTGTGGGTCATGCACTACCTTGCTGTGATCTAGAAGGAATGAACCCTTTTCAGTTGGGATGTCTGTAACTGCACACTGCTATAGTGAGCTTCATTCACGGACTCTGATGAGTGTGTGCTTTCATGTACAGCTGAGGTAGGATAGTTGCTTTTCCTGTTGTAATTGTGGGGAAAGGTAAAACAACTCTGGTTTTTGTTTTGTCAGACTTCCTGTTTAGTTGTGGTAAGCGAACATCTAAGAGAGCTCTGTATGTTGATTTGCTAGCTAGGTTTTGTGATTCACAGATACATCTGTGTCCAGCGTGACTTATTTCCAAAGTTTTATGCCATCTCACTGAACTGAGAAGGTGGAAAGGAACATAACCAGGAGGACAGACGTGTTGTTACCTGTGACCTATTTAAGAAGACTGAAATAAGGCTGTGTCAAGAAGAAAAAATTGAGAGACAGCAGTCCTTAAACACAGATAAGATGTATGAGTAGTTCTAATCTGCTAGTAAACGAGAATCCTGTTTTGTTCTCTGTGATACACTTAGGAGAGAGCGCTTCAGAAAGGGAAGAACATCAGAGAGATTGAGAGAAGACTGCAGAGTTTTGCCCATAAGTTTGTTGAATGGAGGAATATTTCAGACTCTTGCTCCCTCATGGCTCCTCCTTGGGAGAGGGAGGAGTGTGAAACAGTGCACTGATGCTGTTCCAAAGAGACTTGCTTGTGTCTCGGAGAGCAACCGATGCCTAGTTGTGCTCTACTGTGAGAAGGAGCTTTGTCATCACTTGTGAATATCTTTGGTTTGGTTGGGTTTTGGTTTTTTTGATTCCTGACACAGTTTCATTCATATGTTGGTTAAACCCTTCATAACCAACTGCCTTGTGTAGGTATCTCTCGTCTTTATTTGCTGAAAAAAGTCAACCTAGCTAGTCTCAATGTAAAAATGTGGTGGGTCACCAGAGTCCTGCACTGGGGTGGAATGAGGAATGTGTTGGTCAGCTAGCTGAAGGTTGTATTATGGCCTGCTTGCAAGCCCTGACAGCAAGGAGTGAGGAGGGAGCAAATTAAGGTTGCACCCAAAAATCTTAATTGTGGCTTCTTTTCGGTTCTGGATGCTTGACTTGGCAGTACTAGTGTTTTCCTAATGGAAGGGTTTTTTGGGAATAATTTTATAAAACAAGTACTATAAAGTTCATTCACGTGCCCTCTCTTATTTGTGTAGTGATTTTTAGCAGTCTCTCGGAGGGAGATGTTCTGGTATGAGGAAGGGAAGAAGGGAAATGCGGCAGAGTACGGTACATGTGCAAAGAACATAGTGTCCCTCTGAGGAAAGGTCTCTAGTCCGTGAGTTACTTCCATCTCTGAATGCATTTCTGTCACTGCAAATAAAACTCTTGAGTATGTATGCTGGTCTGGTAACTGGGCATTTGAGGTACTTAGGATTCTATCAGGGTGACTGCTCACCAGGTGGGGAGAAGAGGGAAGAACTTTATCCCCATCCAGAGGAAGATTTAGGGATGTAGGTCATCTGAAAGATATTCTGGTGTGGGAGCAGAAAGCTTTCATGGCTGAAAATGCATTGAGGAAGGCTGGAAAGGCATTTGCAATCTGTCGGGGAGCATCTAAGGCTACGTTAAGGTTGCTGCAGTATGGGCCTTGTGGAGAGCTATAACCAATTTGACTAGTCTATTACAGTTAGGAAAAGGAAAATTAGTCTCTATAGGATAAGAAAAGGTGGATTTGAAATCAGAGTTTGAATTATTGAAGTAACAGAAATGGAATCAGAGTGGAAGAACAGAAGAAAAGTAGTGCAGAGTAGCATGCCTGTGCTGCAAAAAGCCTGTGTTCAAGCATCTGTGATGAAGTGAGTCCAGATGGCGTGCGATGAAGGAATCTAAAAGGCTAGACAATAAAAACTCAAGCTGAGGAGTTAGATGGGCAGTTGAATAAAGCTTAAGTAGCTTCAGGGTGGTAGTTAGAAGCAATATTGTGGATTGGATCATTCAGCTTGTTAGAGGAGTCACTTGGTCTTTGAAAAGAGCATTGCAGGAAGAGCAAGGTGTCGTTGGATTCATCAGCGCAGAGTTTAGCCCAGAAGACCTCAATGCTTGGGAGTGAAGTGGAGACACTTGGTACAATCCAGACCGCTTTGATGCAGATACACCAAGTTACCTGGAAAACACATTCCTTTCCTCATCCCCTGCTGCTTTGCATCAAGATTTAGACCAGTTCTCTTCCAATAACCAGGCTGTATGGGCAGCCCTGATGCAAAAGCATGGGAGAAATTGTGGGTGGTGGCTGACAGATTAAAAACTCTGACACTCCCAGAAGAAGCTGTCACATCATGTGAGTGAGAATGTTCATCTCTAGTAAGGACCATAGGACACTGGGAGCACGTGGCAATGAAGGGTCAAGTTGTGGTGCAGACCATGTTTTCCCCAACAAGATACACAGTATCTGAAGGAACTCAGAGTAGACATACAGCAAGCCCACAGTTAGCACAGTGGATCCTAGGTTTAATGAATTGGGGAACAGAAGTGGAAAAATACAAGGTTTTTGCACCAATAATGTATGGATTGCAAACAGAAGTGTGTGAGTATGAATGTTCACTATTAAAATAGTTGAAAATTTGATGTATTAAGTATGGACTCAATCTCGAATGAGCGAAGAGGCAATTGGCAGACATTGCTTACTTGCAGATCCACTTACTTTAAACAAGAGGGTGCATGCATGATTTATAGCCATTTGGGTAAAAGAAGAAACTGAAATAAAAGAAAGGGAGTATCCCTTCTGCTTGAGGAGATGAAACTTCAGCCATTAAAAAAATAGAAGACGACTCGGAGAAATCACTGTTTTCAGATTTGAAATTGGCTCGACAAGCTGTTGCTAAGTGGTGACCAATATGGGGAAAGAAAGGCATGGGCTCAGGGAATGGTAAAACACTAACACATCATCTATTGGGGATGTGTGGCTCAGTCCCCAAGGATTATACAGGGCTAATTGTGTGTGAAAAGGCACAGCTTGGCTGTAATTGTAGGAAAACCTGGTTGTGCAGTGTATCGGGAAGAAATAATAGGATGAAGAATAGACCAGAATACATAGATAGACCAATCTTGGAAGAAGTGATTTAATCAATTTCAGTTAAAGCTTTAAAAGAGTGAATCAAAAACATAGTAACTTAATATTCATTGTAAGTTCTTAAGGTTTATTTTACAGGATGACACTACCAGTGTTATCGCTTGAAGAGAAGTAGCTTAGCATAGTGATGATGATGTTGACTTCATTAATGTCCCTTCAAGCAAGTGTGTAACTATAGGGGGACTCCAGGAAGGTTGAATAAAACATAAGGGAAAAGGTTTGAAACAGAGGAACACTAACTACTGACAGTACTTTAGTAAGGAGTACAGAGAATTGTGGGGTTTAACATGTATATGAAGGAAAAATTACTAATGGAAGAGCAGTCAAACTGGGGTAGATGTAACATTGAAGGAGTATTGCATGGGTAAGTATTAGAGGAGGCTTGTATATGTGTCTGGTAACCAAAGCTCGCTCCCTCCCTCCCCGTGTGTATCTGTGCAATATTTTCAAATGTTAACCACAATTTCAGTTGATAAACATGATTGCTATTGGTAAAACTGATCCTAAAACTAATACCTTTCCTTAGAATAAAGGAAAGAATTGTGGAGATGCCTGTAGTCTAGTAACAATATCAGACATCTTAACCATGAAAGAAAATTTTTCTGTGCAAAGCGTAAGAGTTAAGAGCAAAGACTTCTGCAATGAGACTGTGCCAAGAAGACATGATGATTCTTGGTAGTTATTGTTGTTCTTTGCCTGCTGTATTAGAATACTGCTGTAACAATTATTTGTACTAAATACAAAGCTTATCTGCTTGTTGGAAGGGGAAAGATGGAACCAGTGGGTGTCAGACAAAGAGAGAACAGACAGAAGCAGATCACAATATTATTCGAGCTTACTGGCTAGAATATTAGCAAAAAAAGTTAGAGTAAGAAGTTTGCTGTCTGAATACAATTAATGCCTTACAAAGGTGGGAGGCTTGCTGAATGGATAACTTCATCAAATTAAAAAATAATACCAATAGTAGTACTCTAATTTTTCTTCAGTGATAACATAGTATTTCTCTGTCATTAGAAATTACAAGCAACAGTGATGGCGTATGAACTTATAGTTAAAGAATGTTGCTGACATGGAGTATTAGCTGAAGACATCCCTTGGCTACAAACAAGATTTAAGAAGGAAAAAAAGTTAAATGAGCTTTACAGTCCTAAAAAGAAAACAAGCACAAATGTAAGTTATAACTGCTCATGCAGAACTTGAGCAAGTCATTACATGCAATTACCCTTAATCGTTGGCACTGCAATTAATAAATGTTTTGATGCCATATCTCAGTTATCAATAAATTACCTGGCCACTAACAAGAATAATTGTTTCCAAATGTCAAAACCTTGATCAATTTCTATGCCATTTGTTGCCATCACAAACTACTGATGTTTGTATAGGTTATGACAACATGCAATGACTGCCAAATACATTTTGCCCAGATGAATGTAAGCATATATGTCAAACAAATATGTATGTGTCTTAGAACATCACAGACCAAAGGAAATGTTTCTGTTACTACATAGCAAGCATTAAACATCAGGGAAATCCAGTTTGCACTGATGTGTCTGTAAATACTTATTAAAGTAGCAGTTCAGCTAAATACCTTCTGGAGACCATTTCTTATGGAAGGCCAGGGGTGGCTTGCAAATTTGCCTCTGAAATAGTTTGTAAAATTATATGGTTTATTTTTTGTTTCCTTGTTGTTTGTTCTCTGTGACAGGATGCACAGGATCTTTGTGACTGTACAAAGTCAGGATTAGACAAAGGGACTGAGATAACCTTTGGCCAAAGAAATAGTGCTCTGCTTCTCCTGATGGGACATGGCACACTAGTTATATGTAAAAATGTGCCGTTCTTTTGATACATGTATGGAGTGACTTAACTTTTTTTCTTACTTCCTTTTAGAAGATCACTTGAGAAATTGTTTAAGGATCTTTATATATAGAGTGCCTTTGCTGAACAGTATTGGTTTTGGCAAATCAAGACGGATTTTTAAAGAATGCTACAGGTTTCTTAATTTCTGTATGAGTGAATTCATTGCATGTCCCTTCCCCCCTCCCCCCCCCTCCAGACTGTCCCCAGAGTGGTACACACTGGTTCTTTGATACACTGACTGCCAACCATTGCCAAAGCATCATTTTGGCAAAACCAACAACAACAAAAATTAAAACCCCCTGTATATTATGTGTCATTGTTGCCACTCTTTGCTCTCTCTTGATGCCATCTATGTTTTCCTTCAAGTCCTTTTGCTGTATGGGCCATGGGACCCCAAGGAGATCCTTTTTGTGCTCTGAACTGTGAAATGTTTACATGCATGTTCCAGTTTATCCTTCAGCTGAGTAGTGTATTATTTGAGCAAGGTCCGTGTATAGCAATTCAGAACAAGGTTTAGACACAATTGCACTCCACTACGTAATTCTGGACTTAAATGTTTGTGTTCAAGGTAGGAAGGTGTTCCTCTGTCACAGCAAAGAAAAAGCAAAGACTAATTATTTTAAAAATACCTCCCTATTTTGGGCATGAATTTCCATTTAAGTTTTACAAATCATCTGGTGCTGAAGTAAAGCCTGAAAAAGAAAGGGTCAAAGCCAGGAGGTGTTAAGCAAATACACTTTTCCAATAACAAATGGATTCTGTCACCTGAATTGAAATATACTATGTAAAACCAGTTCCCTGGTAACTTTGAACAATTTATGAAGGGTTCTGACTGGTTGGTTGGGTATTTTTTTCCCCTGCAGCTGTGAATTAGGTGGAAAAATACTGCAGCTGAACATAATGTTATTTTGTCACTAGAAAATTCAGTGCTGGCATTGAATTCAGCCTGGAAAAGTAAACAGGTCATGACACAACATCTGTTTTGTGGAGAGCATAGTTATTACCACCAGTAATACTGTGAACACTAGAGTGGAAAAAATAACTCCAGAGCAGAGATGCTGTAATGATGCCTTTTTGACCATTGTTCTATGGATTGCGTCAGCTGGATTTCCCCTAGATGTATGCTTGGAAGGTGCGTTTGAACAAAATACTCATGCTGCTTAAACATGAGGTGGAGCTGTTTCTTTGTGATAGAATTTCCACCTCACAATCTCCACAGCTCTTTCTTTTTTTTTTCCTTACCATATTTTTAGTGTTGCCAGTGATTTTACAGGCAATATTCTGGAGGCGTGTGAGTAAGGTTTCTTAAACTCCTGTAATGGTTTGCATTTGCTCTTAGATTTCACCTTTAGCTAATACAATCCATATGAGACATTAAGGGATCTCACCCTGTACTTAGCTTTGGTTAATCCCCCTCACGCTATTGCTAATCTGAACTGACTTTGATTCCTGTACCATGCTTCCTTGGGCTAGTAGTAACTGTGGTAACAACTTCTTACCTTTTCCTTGGGGTGATTACCTTTATGTGTCAGAGACAAGGGAGTCTCGGGGGTTTTTCAGTTTTTTGACTGTACTACAATATAAATTTGTTATTTTGTACTGATGATTTTTACAGACAAAGCATTCAAATAATTAGGAAAAGCTTATATGTAACTTCTGTGTTTAAAGCATTGACACCATTGGACGCCTGCTTTACCTGTTTGGATCCTGACCAACTTTTCATATCTTCTTCTAAAGTCAGACAAAGATAATTCCAGCCTCAAATAAAGCTGTGATCCTGCAAAACAAGAAGTGCTAGTGACTACTTGGAGCTGCTAGAGAATTTATTTCTATCAGTCTTAATATGCCTGTCAGAGTTCAAGGAGCGTCTGGACGGTGCTCTTAGGCATATGATTTAGTTTTAGGTAGTCCTGTGAGGAGTAGGGAGTTGGACTCAATGATCCTTATTGGGTTCCTTCCAACTTGAGATATTCTATGAATCTGTGAAATATGCCACAATGAATTTTGGGGAATTCTTCTTGTGGTGATGCCTGTGAGGGGGGTGGCCCATTTTACATAGGAATAAACTTGGCCAGAAAAATAGTGCTTTGCCCTGGGCTACCTGGTAGGTCAGATCACTGGTAGGCCAGCCTGGGTATCCAGACTGCTGATTGTTTTTTCATTCTTCCTGATGACATTACTTTCTGTAGCTGTGCCAGCTACTCAAAACATGACCACTTGCTAGGTTTTTCTAGCAAAAATGTTAGTGCCCCAGTAACAGTAAAGCAATTGAAGAAATACTTTTCCTAGAATGACAATTATTCTCTGCCCATCCTGGTCTTCAGCGTCATTTCCAGGTCATCCAGACTCCCTGAGGAAGCCTGCTGTGTACATTCTTATTTTAACTCTGGCTTTTTTGGATCTATGGTTCTTTGGGTAAACAGGGCAAAAGTTCTTTTGCCACTGGAATTTGGAGACTATCATGCCTGCTGCAGAGTCAGAGTCAAATTCGCTTCTTAGTAAGACTAGTAACTTACATTTTAAGAAAAAAGATATTTATCTGTAGCCCTGGTACATTGGAGGACTTGTGAAAAGATATTAAGGGTGTTTCCTGTGGATAGTTTGCTGCTATTTTTTTAATTTAGAAGTATTATAAATAGTAATGTCACACATGAAATGTAACAAGTTTGTTAATCAGCTCTAAGCACTATCAATTTCACACAAACTGCAGCTTCTGACAGTCTGCTGGAGTGGTATTACATGGTCTGGATTGTGATTAAAATCTTCAGACTGTTTACCCAAAATTAATCCACTTTAAAAATGTTTTTGAGAAGAAACACATAAAGAATACCTTCCTTCTAAAAATCTGTATGTGGTACAGCAAATAAATAAGTTCTAGTTCTGCAAACACGGAGGAGAGTTAATGGGGGAACAGGCTATTTATTTGTTTATGCCTAGTAGTGTCTGCTGGGATTCACAGTGATGCTGCTGTGTTTGATTTTAGCAGAGATGATTTGTATATCCCTACCTAGAGAAAGAATCCAAATGATGCTCTGCATTTTCCTGTTTTTTTGCTAAAACAATCTCAGAAGTGAAACTTGCTTTCCTTTTGTTGCTCACTCCCTTGTTTGTCCCTTTCCTCTCCGTAGAATGCTTCTACTCTTACTTCTTCTTTTCTTCCTGCTTTTTAAAATAGAAGTCTAGTTATGCTTGCCAAAATACAGTCTACGGGGTACACTCCCAGTATAGCTGGGAGCTTGTGACTAAGAGAGTAGCTGAAATAAATTCCCTAAGCAATCTAATGCTGGTGCAAGTTGTCGTGTCTTGGAGCAGTTGCTAAGACAGTTTGCTGTACCTGTCTGCTCTTTGGTAAGGATAGCAGTAGAGGTCAGCATTTTGTAGATTCTGTTTTTTCTGTTGTTCTTTATGAGTTAGCTTGTGCAAGTTTAAGTCGTGGGACTTCAGCAGATCCAATCCCTCTTAACATTGAAAAAGGATTTGATATGAAATTATACGAATTATTATCAGGGAACTTCATCTATAAAAAGAAATTCTCTACAATAAAAAATGTAAGATACATAAATGTTAAGTATTTCTTTTCCATTTCATGATGTCTTTTTCTGTATTTTTAATAATTTAAAATAGTAATTTCTAGTGAATATTTGCTGAGGGCAGGAAGTGTTCTGACATCCTTGGAGGCAAGGTTCAGAGTTAAAAGAAATGTTTTACAATGGCTGTATTGACACCTGTGGCTCTCTGGGCTACTGACCCTACTGAAAGTATCACAGTATCCTGTTTCTTTACTTTGGAGTAATGATTTGAAATATGGATGCAGTGCTTCCAGGGGAGAGTCGGAGACTGCAGTTGCAGTCAGCCTCCAGAAATGAGCACCTTTCTCCTGTGCCCCTCTTGTGCCTGGTTTGCTTTAACTTTGCAGTTGCTTTCCCCAGGTCCTGACTTGCAGAGCTTCAAACTCTTAGCCTTCTTGCTAAAAGCGGATTCATCAATCTGGATCACTTGCAAGTCTCAACAGTTAATGTCAAAGCTGTCCTGTAAACTGAATGTGTCTTGTGACTTAACTGGGTGATAGCCAGCAGCTCAAAATGTAAAATTCACTTTCTGTGTGTAGCAGATAGTGCTAAATGATACTTAGCCCTGAGAAAAACTCATCATATACACAGAAAACAAAACAAACTCTGGCAACCCCTTGTGATAATGATGGTTTCTTTGTCCTCAGGTTTTGCAAACACTTAAGGTATTGCATAGTCATCTTCTATCAGTTCTTTTACAAGTCCCCCCCTTAGGTCACCTTCAGCCGGTGAAACAAAATCCTTTTTATGAGGTCATTCTTCTCATATTCAGTTCTGCAATGGTAAAGTTAACTCACCAACCCCAACCCTGTAGAGGTAGATAAGAAATCTACAGAGTGATTTCACTTTTTCAGCCCTGTTATGCCACATATTAGTCAGAGTTCATTTATTTCATTAGTTTACTTTGTCAAGCAATTACGTAACTGTTACCACAATAGGACTGGAATGGTGTATTACATTTACTAAAATAACTTGGCAATTAATTTCAAATGATCTCTGGGCAGTAATCTCCTACATATAATAGAATTATTCAAATGTCTATGAACATTTTACATGCAGTACTAGAGTGAGTTAGATCAATCAAAAATTAATTGCATCCAAGGCATCAGTATAGCCTTCTGGGATCAGCTGAATACCAGTATGTCACAATAAAGTCATAATAATTGATGTAGCATTGAATCGTGCCTTTGCTTCTCACTTATAATGGCAATTTTATTAGCCGAGCAGGCTAGGTGGAAAAATGGAAAGAAAAGAGAAATGAAAGTAAGTTAAATACCAGCTAGCGGCCATTAACTTTGATTTAATTCTGTGCTTATGTGGTTTATCATCCTGACGCTTTATGTACGCTTAGAATAGCTTGTCCTTGTTTTGCACAATTGCACTTTCACTGTATTTTGTATTTATATATGTAGAGAGGAAAGGAATATATGGCTCAGTATTCAATTCAAGTTGTCAACCCAAAATACTTCTCCTGAACTTTGGCTTGATAGCTTGGGCATTCAACGTGAAAAGTATCTCTCCTGGTAAGTATTTGGTTTCTCTTAGGCTTTTTTTGCTTCTGAAGGTATGACTCTTGGGTGATTTATTTCGTAGAAGTAGGGTGTGGATACGAAAATATTTAATAATTTCTCTTTTCTCTGGCAGCTTTCTTCTAACTTTTTACATTTTTTTTAAAGTCAGGACTATTGCTGTATCACAACGACTGAAGAGTGGTTGAACTGACGTCATACTTTTACTTTTTTGTATATGTGTATTAGGGAACAAAGAAGAATTACTTAGCTTCAAATTCGACTACCAACTTTTTATTATTTTCATAGAATCTATGAACTAGACCAGAGTCTGTTTTCCTTAGGATATTTGTTATTTGGAGAGCCAAATTGACAGTCATCAGGTATAAAAAGATAGTTATAAAAGAAGGATTTTGAACTTAGGTGAAAAAAATTTTTTTTTTTTTCTTTTTATATGTTTGATACCCTTTTGTAACATGTCACTGCTTCTGTCTTGGGGAAGTTTGCTTTGTTTCCTGGTCTTGTTTCTTCTAAAAGTCTGTGTTCTTTATCACCTTGTTTGGCTACACACCTGCACCTTCATGTTGCTTCCCTAAGTGCAGGTCTGGCTTCTTAAAGGCATAGTTTTGGACCTTGTATGTAATGCATACTGGCTTTCCTAAACGTGCGTTTCTCCCTCCTACCTGTTAGGTAGCTAACATGTTTGGCTGACATAAAATTATTTGGTCCTTGGGTGAAGAAATGTGTTTCTGCTATCCTAGACCTAGACATACAGGATCCCTAATGACAATCACTGCTTTCCCATTTCCCAAAATGAAAGATGGAGGAGGTGCTGAAGTGCATACCAGGAGGCTGTCATGATGTTGTGCTGTATTAATAGTGTCAGAAAAGCAACTCTTTCCACAAAATGGACAAAAAGGGAATAAACCAGGAAGAGAGCAGTTAGGAAGCCATCAAATGATTTATCAGCCAGCATTTGCTCAGTAGGTTTTGTGCTCTTGACTTCCCTCTGCTCCTTCCAGGGTTGTGTGCTCCTGCTCATCCTTTTTTATACTCATGCTTGTGTTTGAAACCTTGCTGCAGTTTGGACAGTTGTGTGTGCTTGTCTGAGTGGGTGATCCTGCACTGTATAGGAAATATATTTCCTGTTTCTTCTGAAATACAGAAATGCAGTCCTTTTGTAGCCATCTTCTAAAGGGGAATGAGAAGGCAAGTAGGGATGGTAAGCTGCAAAAATGAACAAGAAAACCACACTGTTGCCTTGGGTGAGGGGGAGGGACGTGATAGCAGTTGTTTTGTCTTGTTTTATGGCAGGGGGATCTGAAACCAGATGTTGAAAATAGTTAAACATACTCAACTGGTAGACCTGTAGCTAGATATTCAGGTGGGAAAAATGTTCAAACGCAAGATGGAAATCCAGATCTAGAAAAAATTTCTGAACTGTCAGGGCTCATGAGTAATGGAAGAAAGTGATATAAGAGGCTAGAAGACACGTTGATGCCTGAGAGCTGGCAAACAGAGTGCTGGAGATTAATGTAGAACTAGAGGAAGTCTCTTCAGTCCACGTAATGCGACTTTTTCGCTGGGAGTTTGCCTCTGTTGCAAAATCCTGTTTTATGTTGTTCCCTTTTGTGTTTCATCTATCCAGTCTTCTTTCATTGCTTCATCTTACTGCTGAATTCTCAAAGGTAGGAGCAGACTCAAATCTGCAAAGCTGTTGTGCTTATGGATAGGCATGAAAACTGAGTTTTCACTCTGAGCGAGCCTCGAATGAGTTGATTCAACTTCTTAATGGTGGAAGGTTCAAGGCAAATGTGAAAATCTTTGGACTCTATTAACAAGAACTGCTCAGATCCTGATGCTGGTAGACACATTTAAAACCAAAAGCACCTAATTCTACCAGTGAAACTGTTACCAACTCCTAAAGATATCAGCATTCCTGGGGGGCAAAGAGAAGGCAGTAAGGGGATAGGTGATTTAACATTTAAGAACTGTCTCCTCTTGCAGTATATGGGTGACTTTGCAGCTAGAACTTGGCCTCTGGTTAGGGCATTTCATCATTACAGAGTTGGCAAAATTACAATTATCAAAAGGGTGGGTAAAGCATGGAAAGAGGCGGGGGCGGGGGGGAAGCTTTGAAAGTTTAAAAAAACTGCACCCTTTTCAGGACTGAAATTTTTCAGGCTGCATCTAAACAGCAAGACACGAGTTCAATTTGTGAAAATAGAGCCAAGCTAAATCCAGTGTAACTAGCCCAGTACTGGTAACAGCTCAGCTGTCAGAGTGCTGGATTCCTTCAAGTTTGCAAGCACCTGACCTGGTTGGTGCTCTTGGAAAGGTAGGCTGGGCTGAGACCTATGCAGCTGCAACTATCTTGCTACTTAGCTTGTTTTTGCGTACTAGCTCTGGAATGTCTATCGTAATCCTATGTGCTTAGATTGCCCTGTGGATTTGCCCTGCAGTTGGTGACACAGCAAGAGATGATTGCGTAGACCTTTGCTAAATACATGCAAGAATGGGAAGGGATTGTGACAGTCTACAAGAACCTGAAAGGCGTGAAAAAGGAGGAAGGGGTGTGATAGGTTACCAGTGTACAGTTGGCATATGGTAAAATTGCAACAGTTGGCAGGAATTTTTGCTAAATTATAACTTTCTGATTTGTTCCTCATTTAAATCTATCTGGAGTAGATATCTCTGTGGAAGTGACAGCAAAGCCTTCATGTTTGAGAGGCAGTAAAATTAGCCTACATAAAGATGCAGAACATACTGTAGGTTGTATAGCTGGAACTCTATGCTGGAAAAATCTGCTCCCCTTTCCATTTACTGATTAAGGATTTTAACATGCTATAGGTATTATCCAAAATTCTTCTGATGCTTACACTCAAATTAAAAGGGACAGGGATGATTCATTGGCTCATAAGGATGTATTGTCTTGGCAGATGCTGCCAGTCAGATTTTCTGATTAAACCTGTTCTTTGGAGCTCCTAGTCTGAAATGAAATGCAAAGTTGAGGCATGACAGAAATATTTTTCACAGTCAACAGATGAACTTTCTGATTCTAAGCACAGTGGAATGGGGAAGCTTTCACTGACTTTCCTTTAAACCCAAGTAACCTGCAAAAAGGCTTAGCAAAGTACCTGGCATCAACAGCTGGTACCAGATACTGAAGACTAGCTCAGCCTTTTTTAATAAAGAGCAATGATTCCTAATAGTAAAAACTAAATGACACTTTCCTCTGTGTGTGGGGCGGTGTGTGTCTGGCTTTTCCTTAGGCATCTGCATGTTTTGAAATTGTGTTGATAAAAAAACTGGAGGCATTTTACCTCATGAATTGTGAACTTGAGAATATTTCCTTGCCTGTTTGTAATCATGTAACATCTCTGTGACATTTATCACAACTGCTGTTTCAGCATAGTTGTGTGTTTTTCATGGCTTTAACCTGATACACTTTCGTTCCCCTCTACACAGTGTGTTGTTTTCTGTTATTTTTTCCCCACCTTCCCTTTCCCTCCATCTCTTCTGTACCTCTCCCCTCCCCTCTGCCTGGATATGCTGCCCTTTCAATAGTTGCATTTGCTTAGCACTGAGCCTGATTGCCAGCCATTAGATTCCCTTGTTCTCTGGATGTTTCTGTCTCAGGTTTTGGGTTCTCTTTTTCTCCTGTTGTACAAGATTTACTGCCTGTATCCTCCAGCATAAAAATGTGAAATTTATTTTGTTAATTAATGTTTGACTTCTTAAAGTAATGAAGAGTTTATTAACTTGCTTGTAATTATCTTGTTTACCTCTCAATATGAAGATAAGATTTTTATTTGACTCAGATTTTGGTCATAGTTGAATGATTTAACTAAGCTATTATTTGTGACCTCCATTTGTAAAAGTAGGCTTTGCTACTTGCTGGAAATACCTGTGAGGCTGTGCATTTTTTTTCCATTTATGTGATCTGATCTATAGCTGTGAAGTACAAAGTGTTTCTTCTCCCCCAAGCTGTTTTTGTGTAAACAGTTTTCAGTCAATTAAGAATTTCTCTGTGGACTTTTTGTTTCTGAAATTACAGGTAAACCCCAGCCAAATTTTGGGCTCCCCAAATTCTTCCTCCCTGTCAGGAGTGTGAGGTGCAGTCAGGGATCAAGCTGGCATCAGAATTCAGATGAGTGATGTGGCTTCTGCTCTGGTCGTGGGTGTTTCTGTGTTGCAGAATTAGGGCTACTTTAATTGAGAGAATCAGGAGTTCTGAGAACACATTTAATAACAATTTAGCTTCTTACTGGAGCATTCAATTTTTATATTTCCATAAATAGATTTGTGAATAAGACTTTCTTAATGTTTTTGTCTTACGGTAACTGAAGAAAACGGGTGTTACTCAAATGAAAAATACCGGGAAATAGCTCCGTGTAAGCCCATTTATCTGCTTTCTGTAATCATGGGTTATATTACTGCACATAACGCTAATATAGCCTAAAGCAATACAGTATAATAGCAATGTCCTGGTAACAGTTATGTGAAAGTATTTCCCATAACAAAGAGAAGTGATACTTACCTTAAATGATTTTATTTTCTTCCGTGGTGGTCCATGGCATAGCTTTTTGGATGTTTACAGAGCTGGGTATTGTCTTTGTTATTTAAACTGTTCGTAAGCGTGTGTTCAAAATGCTGTGTTAACTGTTTACTTGTTCTGTCAGCCTTCTTTTTATTTTTCTACAGCTTAAAAAGAAAAAGCACCATTACATGCTTATTTTTAATAATTCTGCATTTTTGGTTATTGCTTTGGTTTTGCATGGCTGCTAATGAAAGACTTGGTAGCAAAAGATAATTTCCCCCCCCCATGAAATGTTATCACAGAATAATGAACGAGGTGGCTTCCTTCACCTGTAATAATATTTTGATGTTTGTCAAAGTATTATTTCATTTACATTTTTTTAAGGTGCCTTTAAAGATGTTCTGACTTCCTTATTTTTGGTATGGATCTTGTTTTTCGAATGAATTAAGTCAGTGAAAACTTTTGGCTATTTCAGTGAGGACAGAGAGCTCTGGAGACCTATCAGGCTGGAGCCTGGAAACTTGCAGTCGCTTCCAGTTCACTATTGCATGAAGTTCTTAGCTGAGACTTGGTGCTCTTGAGCAGCATCATTTTATGCAAGGCATCACTATTGGACATCTAATTTTGTCTTCTAAATGTCAGATGTTCAATGATAAGCTTTCAGCTTGTGGGACAAACAATGTTGTAAGGCCTTTTGTATCTACAGCAGCCTGGGTTTCCAAGAGCTTGGTAGAGTAGGGGAGGAAGAGGGAACCTAACAGCATTGCAGTCCTTTCTTCTGCCAAAAGATGGGGTGAATGATCTACTGAACAGCCTGTGCTGCTAATTGATTTTCTAGGCAACTAGGAACTTTTCTGCAAGGAGAGAAGATTTTCTGTTGCCTTACAGTGTTAAAGCTTCATATTTCTCATAATTTGTGCTAAATGTAATGAGGCAATTCATTTTAATGAATTGACCAAATTGGTTGGTAACAGATGGGTTGGTGACAAATGGGTTAATTAGAAGTCTTATATAATCCATTTTTATTTCAATTATTTTGTCTATTTATGTGTGAAAGGGTTATTTTAAAACAATCCTTTCATCTCTTGCAGAAAAAAGAAATATCTGTGCTATTGCTCAAAGGAGTCCCTTCTACAAATATAGGGATCCTCATCAAATCAAACTAAAAATAGTATTGGTGTGCCATAATTACAAATGAAAAAAGCTAACATTTTCAGTAGTGCAAGAAAATTATTTTAGTCTGTTGCTATGGAACACTAAATTTCTTTGGCAAATAAAACCGCGTGCTGTAAGTGTAGCTGGGTATATATTGTCTTTTTCTGCAGTTTTTCATTTCCGTTGTCCATGCTAGAATTACCTGTTAAATTCTGGCGAGTGAGCTTCTCCCATCAATTACACTAGTATGAAAGCAGCAGACTTTGTTTTTTTTTCCCTCTATCTTTGTCACTGTATTTGCTTCACTTAATGTCTGCCTTTGTGCCAAGGGACTCTGTCTAATTATTTCTCTCAGGTATGCATTAGGTGACTTGACACTATTACTAACCCCTTGAGTTAGGTGCTGCCAGTCTGAACCACTAAATAAGAAGTGCTGGGAAGACTAATCAGGATTAGTTGAAGGAGGCTGAAATCACAGGGGAGAGGCTGTGTAATTTATATTCATCAGGTAAATGAACTACAGATGTGTATTATGGGTAAAACTAGTCCCAGAGTGGACTTTTTTGCTTGGTAACACTGTGGTGACTTTCCAACGGTATGGCATGGTAAGTTGCTATTTTTACAGCAATCTTTAGGATGTGTATTGCATCTAATGTCTGGTGTCTTCCATTGCCTAGTTTGTTGGGTTTTTTTTTCCCCCCCAGCATTCCCATTTATTTGTAGAAATCTTGCCTGTAGAGGCAGTCTCGTTTGACTGCTTCCAGAACATCCCTTTTTCAGTCCAGGCTTTGTAGCTCTTCAGAGAATTGAAAGATGGAGGAGTACTTTTAGCTTTGAACATTTCCAGTAATGCAGATTTTTCCCTTTAAATGTCAGTAACTTGCAGCATTAGAACAGAAGTAAAATGTCTGGTAGGCAGTATAAATGGGGCAGAGAGGTTAAATGACTTCCCCAGATGCACTTAGGAAGTTTGTATCAGATTGCAGTCCAGAGCTGAGCAGAGTTTGGATTTTGGTACCTTTTTCAGGCTACAGATGATTCTAGTATCAATCTCCCTGCATTAAATTTCAAACATAACCCCTTGGTTCCCTCATGTCCTACAAAAAACTGCAAACCAATGTAAGCACTTAAAAGATGATAATGTGAAAAGTGGTATGGGAAGGTGAAGGAATAGCAATAGCAAATTGGAAGGTTGTTTTGATGATTCAATAAATTTTGTACATGTTGGGCACTGCAAACACTGGCAGCTCTAATTGTGTGTTACAAGACTTACTCAGTTTTAAAGGGCATTTATATAACTTTTTTTACCCATTATTGTAAAAAATGCAAGATATTTTAGCTAGATCACAAGTTCACATGAAGAATGCTTATACTGAGAGGATGAGGAGGAAAAAAGCTTTTATTTGAGACAAGGTGATGAGTTTTTACTTAAATGGATGCCTTTGCAGTGCCATATTTGCATATTACTTACACGGTTCTCAAAATAAAAAGAAGGACTCTTAGGCTTGCAGCAGTTTGTATTTGAAATACTCTCACTTCATTGCTTATTCTATATAAGGCATAACTATCTGGAAGAACTAACTTAAATGTTAATGAATTCAACTGCTTTATCCATTCGATATGTATTCATTTTAGGAGAATTGGGAGGGGTGAAGTGAAGAAAAAGGGATGAAAGGGAGGTAATGGAGGAAAAGGGATGCTTTGTGTAAAACTGAGTTGCTTCTAGAAGCAGGTCTTTATCTTCAGGTCTAAGTCGTATTTTAGAGACAGCCAATACATTATAATTCACAGGTTTACTCACTTCTCCATTGCTTAAAAAAGATGGCAGGTGTTTTGAAAATAATCTAAAATCTGATACCGTTGAGGTGCGGAAGGCAAAGTATGTTTAAATTTACAGGAAACAAAGCCAAACTTATTCTGGAGCACATTGTAAAAAGTGGTTGCAAACCTCATGATGCTGTGAGGTTGGCCTAGTGTTAGCTCTAATTGCCATTTCCTTATGTATTTTGGATGTTGTGCTGCATGGGAAAGGTCTCCCAGTATGGAAATGACTAATGTAGTACTTGCAGCTTAAAGGTCGCAATTACTGTAAATGTTGAAAATGTGCCTTTTCCCTGACATACCAAATGACCTTTGGTTCCCGTGGGCCACGGGGGATGGTGTGTTGCTGTCCATTTAAACAGTAAGAAGCGGATTTAATATATTGAGGTAGACCAGAGTATGAGAAACACTCTGTAAAATGCTATTGTTTTATTTCTGCTCTGTGCTGTGCTTGTTTTAGCTGTGCCAGGAGCTCTGTACAAGCTCTGTACATTATTTTATCTATGGCGGGATGCAGGCATGCTACTGTAATACTTGGTGTGGAAATGGGCACTGTGTTAGAAGCAAGTAACCTGGGGTGGTTATTTGTGTGGACACGAGGACTTACTTTAAAAGTTAGCTGTGGCTGTCTTGCTGGTATAGCTGAAACAGGAATGGTCTCATTTCATTAGTTGTTTACACTCATATAACGTGCATTTCTTCACACGTGCTGACACAAGGTACTGTGTAATGATGTGACTGTGGGAACTGTGTGTTGGTATAAATACCTTTCTCTCAAAGCATTTAATGCCCTTAAGTAAATTCACTTGAGATATGGGATTAGTCTGCAATTTGAGTCCTCAAAAGTGAGTTGGGTGCTCAAATCAAAGGCATCGCCTGATCTCTTCACAGAGGAAATTGCAAACTAAAAATTTAGGCTCTTGGTTTTAGTTTGATTTCTGGACATCCTTTGCTGCTGCTGAGAACTGGCAGAGTCATGCTGTAGCTTTGTTTCTAGAAGGTATTAATGGGGATTGTTTCATCTGTCACTGTAACATAAAGCTACAGCTGTAAAGAAGCACTTAGTGATATAATCACGCACAACTTCATTATATGCTAGTTTTATCATCTGATCTTGCTCTTATTGAAATAATGAAACTTTGTCTTTGAATTAAAGTGGATTTGAATTTTAAAAAAACTTCTATCCTAAATACAGTGTGTATATATAAATGTATCTTAGAGATCAAAAAGTTATACTGTTGGTGTTTTGTTTTTTTTAAAAGGCATATTGCAATGTTGACAGTGCAGTTTAAATTGTGGTATTCATTTGTAGTAAGGTTGAGTGAGCTCCCATGTCTGTCTTTTAAACCTAAAATATTGACAGTAATGTAATCAAAGTCCTTACTTTTTATAGAAGGTTTCCTGAGGCTGTCCCTCAGAAACCTATTAAATCTGAAAAAGAAACGAAAACGGAGTCTCGTAGGGCTGACTTAAAGAACGCAGGAAAATCCAGATCTCCAATGAACCTCTCTCTCATTCTTGACATGAAACTAGCATGGACTTTGTGAGCATTTCCTTGTTTCTTTCCATGTGCTTATTTTCCAGCATTTATACAGGGGAATGTACTGGGAGACACTAGAGCTGTTAATAGCCTTATCTCTTTTCTTTTTGTCTTTCTCTGTGTTAGTGTTTAAAACCATCCACAAGGGCTCTTCCTGCCAAGGCCTCTTGTATTTAAACCTTTAGCATTCCTAATGTAAAGACCTACTTCCTCAAATGAACTGACTTGTCAAACATACGGATTTGTTTGAAAAAAAATTTCAAAAGGAGCAATTTGAAGTTTTTTAAACATATATTACCATATTTCATAGCTACAAGATGTACTTACTGGTGGGATTACTGGCATAAGGCCTTTGATGCAGTATTTCTTCCAGTTAGCTGACACCGTGACCCTTCATGTGCTACTTTTATTCTAACCTCCGAAGTGTCAGATATGCTCATCACAGAAAACTATTCCATTGTTTTAAGTTTCTGTCAAAATTTTTAGGGAGAACGCTCAATTTGCATAAGTGTCTGTAAATAAGTCATAAATGTTTGTAAATAGTCTATTTGCTCAGTTGTAACTTCTACTTTAAAAGATCGTTCTAGCTAAAAGCCATTTTAGAGATTGCTGCTCAAATTAATTGTAGAAAGTGCTTAAAAGAGTGTACCTTATTCCACAGTCATAGGCAAAAGTTCTTAAAGGTGTCTCGTGCTTAATTTCTGCTTCGGTTTGTGAAGATAGGGCTGGATACTGACCTTTCCTAAATACTTAAACTCTGCATTGTGTTCTCTGTATTAAAATAAAAAGTTAGCTGACCCATGCCAGCTCTGCTCCCCCTTCTTCTTATGTGTCCTGCAAATGCCCTGAGCTTGGGGAACAGGTGTGCTTGCTTGTCTTGTTTTATTTTGCACTGTGATCTGCCTTGAGAGAATCACGTATTCCCCCCCAGAAGAGGGAAGCTGAATGGCTAGTGAATGATTGGTTTTCTTTCAGATGCAGAGTTATTTAGTCCAGGTGTTTTAGGAGGGGGACAGAATTCAAGGAGTGTTCAGTGACCTTCACACTCGCCCTGCGATTGGTTTAGTGTTGGCAGAACAGTCTGTGCTTCCAGTGGGACCTGCCTGTAACACTACAGTGGTTATGCAACCATCCAAGTTTCCTTTATGTGGTATTTTTTGGACAGGCTTTCTCTTGCAGGTGGAATACTTTTTTGTGTCAGGAATATTCCACATGTGTAACTAAAGAGGATTTTTTGTTTACCTTTAATCCCTGGCCCATTACTTATTTTCCTCCCTCTGCATACATGAAGGGATCATTGTCATGTCCTATTTGTATTGGGCACAGGCCAAAGGGCTTTCACTGTAACAGAGACCCAGCTGTGCTAAGTAGCAGTGCTGCAGAGTGTAAAAACACAATCCTTGACCCAGAAGAGCTTACAGCCTACTTAGGGCACTATTTAGAGGCAGAGGATGGGACATGAAACCATGCTCAGCTAGGTGAGGTGGAGTGAATACTCAAAGCAATGCAGCAGGGCAGTGGTGGAATCAGAAATAAATCACAGGTTGTCTGAACTGCAGGTTATATTGCTCTGTGCCCTTGTCTTCTGCATAGGTAATCAGAACTTGACCAACTTAAAGGATCAAGTCTGGAAGAAAGAAGTCTATGATGTATATTGCTGTAGGATGCAGTCATGGAGACTTTTCCCTTGGTTGGGAAGTTATGTGGCTGCTGTGCAGAGAGTAAGGTTTGCTATTAAATACAGGAATGAAGTTACATTACTCATTCTCCACTCTTGTTTTGAGTCAGTAAACAAATATTTGTCTGTTGCCTTAGTTTCCCTAGCTATCTAATAGTCACACTAAGACTGCCTGGCTCTGGAGACTTTTGTTTTGCAGGCAGATTGTTACCTTGAATTGATTTGATTTCATGGAAATATAAATAACGTGAACAAGCTGTTATGATTTTATAACAATATCTCCTATACATAGCTGTGCTGTCAAAGCAGATGGTGCTATCTCTGGCTCCAGAATTAAAGTAAGGCTGAGAACATGTTTGTTGCTTCAGTGTTAATCCTGGAAACAAAGTAGTAGTAGTAATCAATCTAAGAATTCAACAGCAGCATTTTCCTATACATTTTTTAAAAAACAATAAATAGCAATAAAACAAGGAATGTTCTTAGTACTTGGTAAGAGGAAAGATCTGGTATGGAGAGGCATAAAACCTGGACTATATTGTCTCCTGTTTTAGGTCTCTAATGTTTCTGGAGTGGGACAAAATTGTTTGATCTTACCTTTATTGTTCTGTTTTCATCATAGTTAATTTCTTAATCTGCTTTCCTAAAACTGCAGACAAAACCATTACAGCTTCTACTTATGCACTGGCTTTTCTGGCAGTTTGTGTCTGTGTAATTTATAGTTGGGCAAGGTCTGTTGAATAGTTTTCTCCTTACTTGTTCTTGTGATGCAAATGATGAAAACAACATTCTGTTACGAAGAATGGAAATGTTTCCAACATTGTGTTGAAATCAGTGTCATCTAGGCTTATTTTTTGGTTGTTTGTAAACTGCTCAGAATATGCTGTAATGGTTCATCTAAGTTAAATGCCTTACAGAATGCAATTCCCATGTGTTGTGAAGTGGGTTGTAGTATACTTGTTTGGCCCAGTATAGCCTAATTCATACTGTTTTCCAAATCTAGATCCTGTTTGTGGCAGTGCACAAGCAGATGCCTAGGAACATACGTAAGAGCAGATAAGCATGTAGTAACACTTCCCTCACTCTTCCAGTGATCCACTTCATTTCTGAACCTTTGTAAACTTTTATATCCTAAGGCAATGAGTTCTACAGTGTAATTACATGTTGCAATTTCATTTGACATCCCATAGCTCTTGTATTATGAGAGCTATTGAATATTTGTTTCCTATCTAACTTTTCTATGGCTTCTAGTGTCTTAAAGATCTTCATCATACTCTTATCTGTCTCTTTTTCAGACATAGTAGTGATGTACTTAGTTGTTCATCTGAATGGAAGCCATTTCATTTCTTTGATTGTCTTTGCTGTCTTCTGTACTTTTTCTAGTATATGACAGCTTTCTTGTGATGAAGAGAAAAGGGAGCATACTTGTTCCTTTGTTAATAATTCCTAGCATTTGATTTTATTTTTTTTAACTGCTAATGAAGACTGAGTTGATATGTTTACAGAACTGTCGATTGTAACTTCAAAATCTCATTCCTGAGTGGTAATAGCAGTTTCAAAGTCAATCACTGTATGTAAAATGTTAGGATCATCTTTCTCTGCATGCATTACTTTACATTTATCAGTCTGGAGTTTTATCTGCTTTTCTATCAGAGTCACTCAGCACTGTGAGAACCCTCTGCAATTCTCTGCAGTCAAGTTATCTTTTTATTATTATAGATGCTTTATTAACATAAGCAGACTTTGTCATCTTGGTATTCACCCCTTTTGCAGATGATTTATTAATATGTTGAACAGTTTAGCCTTTAACAGAAATCTATTCTGTCTATGATCTCTACGTGATTGCTGCTTGAGCAGTGGGACCACACTAGAGGCTTCCTGGATTAGATGATGGGTTTATTTTTGTGTCGTTCTTTTCTGAACATTTAACCAATTCAACTTGTATATTTCTGTCCTCTGGCAGATTACTTTTATAAGAACTTTCACTGATATGTGTGGTCAGAAGCCTTATGGAAATCCAACAAGACTATATCAGGCATGTATTTCTTGCCATATGCTCTGTGACTTTTTCCAAGAACTGTAGTAGCTCGTATGTAGTGATTTTCTTCTAGAAACATGGTGTTAACTCTTCCTCCATATGTTCTATTTATGCATTTGTCCTTAAATTTTCCTTATCTCTTCTGGCAGTTCTCCTGCAGCAGAAGCCTGAGGTTCTGGTGTGTATTTCTTTAAATTATCCCCTGAATGCTTTTAAAAATTGATGCTGTAGTTTGCTACAGTCAGTTTCTCTGGCATCAAGGGGAGGTTACATCCAAGCTATTTCATTTATTTCCCACAATACTCAGGTGTTTAATATCTGACACTACATTTCTCGTTTCTGCTTGCTTCTACAACTATGAAAGGAAGAAAATCTAACTCAGTATTTATATTTTTTTTTAATGTGAATTGGATCAAGACCACAAGCCAAGTGGTCCTGGGCTGATGCGGGAGGACTGGGACGATTTTCTGACCAGTAAAGCTCCACAAGAAAAAACTAATAGGTGCTGCTGGTTGGGAGGAAAAGGGAGAAGCCCCTTGTTGTTACTGGCAAACTACCCTTCCCTGCAGAGGACATCTTAAAATTGAATTATTTGTATTGTCTCTGTGGTTCAGCAAGGGTTTTAATGGGCTGAGTGAATTCAGTGTCTTGCCACAAGCAGTGGACTTTTTGCCTGGGTTATTGGGTAGGTATGAGCTCTGTTATGTGATAATATTTAGATGTCGCTAAGAGGGAGAAACAATGCATTGTTTTAAATGGCTTATGGTATAGGACCAGATGGAGAGAGAGAGGCTACCTTTTCAGCTGTTTCTAGGATATTGATAGATTATGTAGAGTTGCAGAGAATTTGATCCAGTTGGTTAATACATGACTTCACACTTCTGTTGCACATGTGCTGTCAAGGTGCTTAGCAGCACATAAGTATATTAGCTGTGTGGAATAGTTGGGGACCATGTTGACTTCTTCAGTGTTGTTTTTTTTTTTGCAGCAGGTTATTCCTAATGACATTTCTTAGCTGTCTGGGTCAATACAACTATAACAGAGGAAAGTTTTTCTTGACCGGCAGTTTTGCTGAGGAGAGTTAATTGTTTGCTATCTCTGCAGCTACCTGTGCCAGTAAAGAATTGGATTTGATGGAAGATAAATGAATACTTCTTCCAAAGCCACTTCATAATAATTTTGGCCTCGTTTTCCCTTACGTTGGTAACTGCTGTAGTTTTTCTCAAATTCAGAGTTTTTATTTAGTCTGTTTGTGCTGCAGTTAAACTTGATTAGGCTATCAGAGGTCTAGATTAAAGTCACAAAGATATAATGAGAGTGTTATGTGTGACAGGCAATTGGTTCACATTGTTTGGTGTATGACTGGCTATTTTAGAGACAGATTATGTATGTTTCTGTTTGAGCTCTCTGTCTCTCAAAATACATATAGTATATATGCACTTTACAGAGACATACTCTTCTGGTATTGTTTTGTCTCTAGTATACACTAGGGAGTCAAAAAATGCCTGTATTCCTTCTAAGAAGAGTTGGATATTTTTGAACGCAGTTGAATTGGATTTTTTTTTTAAGCTTAGTAAAGTTCTGAATTCTTTTTAAGCCTGTTTCCTTTTTGCCCCGTTCGCCCTTATGAGGACTTTCTTCATCCAACAACTGAAATATAAAGTTAACATCTTTATATGCTATTGACCCCATTTAAAAACTCCTTTTCAGTTACAGAAAAGGCCAGAATTATCAGGAAAAGAATTGCACACATTTAAAAAACACACTACAGGGAAAAAACCCTGTGCCATTAACTGATTCTTTCTCTCCCAGCCTTAATGTTTTAGAGTATGTTAGTCTGATTCTTGCATTTTGACAGAGAATGGTTTAGGGTCTGCTTGCCCTATCTGTATGTAACTGTTTCTGTTTCCTTTCATGTATCTCATAGTATTTGTATTTTATGCAGTTAATACGACAATTTACAGTTTGCTCAAGGCAAAATTGTACAGTCAAGTTTTGAAGATATTCAAGAATGGAGACTCCACAGGATGTGTGTGTATGTGTGTACACATGTACACAGGTTTCACAATACATACTTTTATAGCACCATCACTCAGTTGCAGTAGAAATGTGTACCAATATGATTATGATATGAACTAATTAGCATGATGTCATTGTACCTCTTCAAGTTTGAAGCTGTAGTTTCAAATGCTACCAGATCTCTCTTCTAGTTTGAGTACATCTGCTTCTAATGGAATACATTTTGGTATGTTAATATCACCACTATCTACAATACCTTTAAAATATATTTGTTTCTAAAAATGGGATCATGTTGGTGCATGTTATTTATTATATGATGTTATTATTGCAGTCCCCAGCAATAAGTCTTTTATTTGCCTAATATTATAACTGGCTTTTCTCATCCAATTCACAGTAATATTTTGGCTATCCAATAATACAGGGATTTTTATGTTCTGATCAAAGTAAATTTCATGATGCATGTTTAGTGCATGAAAAGGTTAAATTTGTACGATAAGTCTTGTAGGAAAAAACAGTCTAAATATATACACTTGATACTTTCTTTTGAGCATAGATCTCTTCACATATCATACATGCTTAAACTTAATATTACATGTGAGTGTCTGCAGTGACACATTCATGCTTACTAGGGATTATGTACTTTGTAGAGGAATATTCATAGTCCATATACAAGATTCAATCTCAGCTAATTGCATTGTCAAATGTGCTTTTACTGTTACATTGATTTTTAAAAAGCTGGTGGTTATTTTTTCTGTTACATAACCCCTTTTATCTGGTTTCTGTATTTAATGAATTTGAGACATACATGTGTTGAGAAGTGTTATATTTATGGTTGCCTGACAACACAGCATCAATCTCGTCCTTCTACACTGGAGATAAGGTAATGTTCTTGCCAGTCTTAGAATACTTATATGCTTAGACTGAGAAAAAGGATCTGTTAGCAGCGTATTACAGGTTTCCACCTGTATTATTTTCAGGCACCTTGTTAAGGTTACCAATTACATCACTGATAGAAATGACATTTCAGGATAGAGCATTCAAATGTTGGGAAACGGCAGGTTTACAGTTGTATGGTGCTTGTCACGTACAGAATGAGGAGGGAGCCCTGTAGAAAATAAGTATGCAGTAGTGCAAGTGAAGGCTATAAAGCTTGGTAACATACAAAGGTGCAGAACTGGGCCTATTCAGGTAGGTTCCAGCCCGGTGTTCCTCAACTTCAAAGCTTGATTTAGCCTGATTTTTTATATTAATTCAGTTTCTCAGCAACCTACTGTTCTCCCTCTGACAAAAAAAAAAAAAGTGAAAAATGTTCTCTTCTGTAAACTATTAGTAAACCACTGCCCCATCATGCGTATTTAGATCTTGAGCTTTCAATATGCAGTGGAGGTATTTGCCAGACTAATTTAATTTGTTGGTGGCAATCGAAGACTTATCCTGGAGGGGAACGATCTGCTGGTGCCATGTGCCGAGAGCTTACGGAAGATGGGAGGAGTCTTACCCAGGACCAACTTCCACCTCTCTGTGATGCTGTGGATGCAGATGTTGGTGCTTTGGTAGAGTTACAGGCCCAACACTGTAGTGTTTATAACATTTGGTTCTTGTTTCAGCATACTCACAAAGTTTATGGGCTAAACAAAAGCCAGTTCCCCTGCTTGAAGGTCTTGTTTTCTCTGCCTTGCAAAGGCTTCCTGTAAATAATGGCTTTCCATTTAACCAGTCAAGATTGTTCAATGGTGGTACTAATGCTCAGGTTTTTTTCTTGGGGGGAAAAAAAAAAAAAGGCGCTTTTGTTAAGCTTGTGGGGACCCACAGCTTCTGATGGATGGGTGAAGTGATGAAAAAGATGGTTTTCTACATTTGACACATGAAAGAAGTAAAAATAATTAGTGAAAAATGGAACTTGTTTTTAAAAACACTTCTCTAGTTGCAGTTCTATTTTTCTTCATTTAAAATTTCTATGCCTTTCCTCACCCTTTTAGGGCAGTAAACAAGGGAAGGAAAGGTTTTATACCCTTCTGGAGAAAACAGAACTAGAACTGAACTTTCAGTTAATGTTTTTCTGCCATTGAAAAATATGACAAATATTTTTCCTAGAAAAATAACAAAATCTTTTGATTAAATCCAATTCTTCAGTGGGAACATCTGTGTTGAAAAATTTACTAGCTTTATTAAGAATCCTGATTATATTGTGTTGTTAACTTCACAGTCTAATATATGTAACATGAGGGTATCTCCCCTTGCAGCACACGCAAATCAGCTGCTTACTCATTTCCAGAGGCCATGCTGGCTTTGACACTTCCAGGACACACATTACTAAGGATGTCCTGTTTCTCAGTAATTCAAAGTCTTAAAATGGAGAATGGGATACTGTTCTATTTCAGCACATCTAGAGCTTTAGAACAACCATTCCTGAAATCTGTCTCATTTTGATAATTGCTTTTTTTAAATGATTACACTGACAGTACTGCAAATATTTCTAGTTTTTGGTAAAGATTCTTTGGCACGTGACTCAGATTTATTAGAGCAGTTGAAGGATAAGTACATTAGGAGAGTCTTCAATGAGTAGCTCATTCTGGAAATTGATACTTTCCTTAGGATTTGAACTCCCTGTTGGTCAAAGTTTGGATCCAGACCTTTACCAAAGGAGCCAAAGTTATTACCACTTGAATGTGCTGTGAAATCAATTTATAGTCACAAACCTGGACTAGCTTCAATGGTCTCTCTTCAAAACTTCAGCAGAGATTGGAGATTACATTGTGTGACTCAGGAGGATTTCCTCAAACACAAAGATATCTGGCCTTTGTGTGGCTGGCAGAGACATTAATAAACTTTGCCTGTTGTGTACATACAGGATTTTTTCTCTTTAATAGTTAAATGCTTTTTGCCAGCACTAAATGTGATTGAAACTAATGAAAAGATGTTTAGTTATGAGTAGTAGCAATAGAAGTAAGTTGTAGATCTGATTTTAATAGCCACTCTTTATAAGTATACCAGAGGAAATTTTTTTTGTGTGTGGGGATTTCTCAGGTGATTAATCTTTACAGAAATGTAAGATAAGTCTTTGCGTAATGGAAATAATGTGTCTCTTGAAAATATTATTGTTCACATGCTGCTTGAAAACTTAGTTTGCAGTAGATTTAGATGGCAATAGGTTCTGAATTGTTAAAACAAAGAATATAATCGAGGCCAGACTGCTCTCTGCAATTTCAGGATTTAGCTTCATGATGTGCAATGTTAAATATTGAACTAATTTTATTAAATGAAAGGCAAGCTCATCTTATTTCGACAGTGATTGTATGGCAAGTGGGTAAGAAGATACCCGAGTGAATCTCAGTAAATGCGGAAGTAAACTGTAGATAAACATCTAACCTTCCAGATAGTACTTTGGACCTGTAAGACTGACTAGAAGCAGACAAAATGGTCTTTTTCAGGAGACTTCATTCTTCCCTTTCTGGTGCATATTGAATGCACTGGAGGAATAGCTGTTCTTTAATGTGGGAAATGGTAGACCCTGGAAGAGGAAGATGGCCAGTCTAACTGCATTTTTCAACTTGGCCTAAGTTTGTGTGTGTCTGGGCTGTTTTGTATAAGATTTTGTATTTTTATATAAGCATATACACAATGTATATGTCATAGTTGCATATAGTTGTATCTATGGAAACATACATAACTTACTGTATAGGTGTGAGTTGTGGATTTTTTGGGGGAGTTTAGTTAAGAAGCTGAATATGATTCCAGGACCTGACGCTCTAGGCATAAACAATAGCATATATGCCTTCATGCTAACCTAGTCTGATTAAAAGTATTCTTTCCAAGGGAAACTTGTTTAGCTTGTCTACTAAAAATTGGATGGACTTTTCTACTCTGCTATATAAAGGTCCTCTGGAAAAGATTAAGTTTAAAATCTAAAAAGCAAGTCATCTTTCAGTAATAAAGCATGTAGTCTGTAAAACGTATTCATTTATTGCTGGCTCTAGTAATAAAACCTATTATTACACATTGGATTGTTTTTAGGAAAAAGGGGATTGATAGTAAAATCCTGGTGTCAGTATTTTTTATGAAACCCAAGAGAAGACAATGTTTGTTCTGTCACTCTCACTGGCAATTCCTGTAGAGATTTCAGCGAAGTGTCTTGTACTGGAAAGTGCTCTGAGCTTGTGGGTAGTTTTTCCCCTATTTCCTCGTATGAGAAAAGTCCTGTAGGATTTAATGGAGAGGAAATAGTAATTTCAAAGGAACTTGGAACATTTAGATGTTTTGGACCTTCAGTGATTTGACAGATCTTAGGAAACAATTGAATCCCAATGCAGAATTTTAGAAAAAACATAGTAGGAAGAAAATTATTCTCCACACGATACTGAGTGTTTGCAAATCAGACGTGTGGTGGGTTTTTTGAGGGGGTGGGGGTTTTGTTTGTTTGTTTTTTAAAAAAAAGTCTGTTTAGTGATTCTTTGCTGTTGGAGTCATAATGATCTGCGGCAAGGGCTTACGTGGCAGAAGGCTAATCCTTTTGGTTTGGCACTGACAATACCTCTGCCCTGACTCTCAGGCTATTTGGTAAGATTTCTGGCTAAGTGCTAACAAATGAAAACTGCTACTACTGTCAAAGGCTGGATGGAGCAGTGCTATTTGTTGGCAGTGTAACCCTTCCTGAGCCAGCTACCTATTGAATCAAGCTGTTCAAGTGCGAGTTTTAAACTTTGACATCTGAGTATTCCTGTGAGGGGAGAATAAGAAGGAGGGGGGAGGGGGGCTATGAAAATTTGGTTAACATGAATGGTATCTTGCACAGCAGTCCTTTAGTATATAAGCATAGGTGCTTATGGAAATACTCTTCTTTCAAGTCATTTATGTGAGTCTGTTAATTTAGAGATGATCTCAGTGCTGTAGGTCTATTCACTGTAGATACAGAGCAGATAGTTCTCATACTGAGTGTGTCCCTTCCTTGGATTGCCATGTGAAGATACTTTAGCTGACATTAAACTCTTGGATCCAGAGAGCAGTGCACACCTTGCTTACTAGCTCCTGCAGAGCTCTGTGTTTCTACATGTAGCTAGTTTGAAAGCCAGAAGCCAACTAGCAGCGGTAGCAGAGAGCTCCTTGGCTCATGTTCTCTGCTGAGAATATAGTACTTCCTCTAGTATGAAGATGACTCTAGTACCTCAGCTGGGAGGTAGTGTGGAAGTAAATGAAGTCATCTTTTGTGGGTCTAGCACTGTGAAGAGCATTGCAGTGATAGAACCAATTTACTAATAATTTTCTTGGGCTTTCTTATTCTGCAAGAGTTAGTAAGAGAGTCTGCTCTGTTTAGCCCTTAGCTGCAACGATACCACATTTTTCACTACTGCGATGATACCGTGTTTTTTACTACTGGAATCTTAAAGGCTGCTAGAAAACTAGCAGTAAGAACTTGCGTGTGTATGAGTACAAGAAACAGATGTTTGTAGGGTGTGTGTAAGGTTTTTTTTCTTGCTGCCCTGCCGTAGCCTTACCCTGAAAATAGGGAGTCTGAAGAGGGAGCTGTGCTAAATGACTCTATTCATCCTGTCTCAGTCATAAGTTGAGAAGAGCTTAGTATTGCAGTCAGTGGCACTAAGAACACATTCAGGCTCAAAGATTTCTGTGAAAGATATAAGGAAAATAATAAAATCTTGGGTATATGTAAAGAATTTATTGATACATTTTGCTTTACTACCTTACCTTTCAGCAGACAATATTACTCTTTATTCAAGGCCAGTACGAGACTAAACCTAGAAATAGTGCACACAGAGAAGGTCAAAATGAAGACAAGAGAATGACTAGAAGAGGCAAAGCCTGGAGATGGGAAGAGTAGTAGTACAGTGGCATTTCTAAAAAGGATTTTAATCTACATGTATGACTTGAGGGACTCGGTCACTAAATGTTTCTTTTGTATAGTGTATCTGCACTAGCTAATTGAAGATAGGTGGCCTTAGAAGAGACAACTTTTAATTGCCTATTGAAAGCCAGCAGCAGTGAAGAACTTTTTCAGATAAGGGAGGCAATTAATTTGACGTATCTGGTTGTGACCTTATTTTCTTCTTTACCATACAGTGTTCAAGGAAAAGGAAGGCTTTGCTAGAACTGCTTGAGGAGGGCTGTATGGAGGCTTCTCAAGTTTGCAGCCAAACTTCACTTTTTAGATCCATCAGTGAAGTGACGAGTTCTGTACATTGCAGCTGCCGCTGAACAGCAACTTTTTTTTAACCTATTTTTCTAAAAAAACAGTTACTACCCAAGTGGGTCTCTCAGAGATAGCTAATGCCACGTTTGCTTCAGGAATCTGTTGACCAGAGGCTGGAAGAAATGCTGAGTGGATGGATACTGTGCAATGGAGTCTTCTGAACTCTTCAGACAAAAGCTTTTCTGTCCAAAGTATTAGCAAGAATTCTGCAAAATTCCCAGTATGAGAGTCTTCAAAAGTTTACAGTTGCTGTAGGCAAAAAATACCTCACCTTCCAAACTTTCAAATAATATCCTTCATGGAAGGTGATAGTTATAATAACAAAGTCACTTTGTTAATAATAGAATCATTAAGGTTGGAAAAGACCTCTAGGATCATCCAGACCTCTAGGATCATCCGGTTGTGACACAAGAAAGAGTTAATTGATTTTGTGATGTTCAGAAATAAAACAGGTCAGAAGTATCTTTGAAAAACATAAGCTTTAGAATTTGATCTTTAAGAGAAAATCTGGTTTGAAACAATTGAGCTAGCTTATACTCTTGCAATATAGGAGTGCAACGTGGGTTTAGGGCAGAGTTTAAAATACATGGATATCTACTTTTTTTTAGGACAGCTTTGCATGGCACAAGAGCCGGTGCCTGGTTATAATGCATTCAATGAAAATATTTCTTTTTCTTAATTAAAAAAGCCACATGCTTTGCAGTTCTTGTTTTTGTTGTTGTGTGGTATTTTTTTTTTCCCCTCCTCTCAGTAACACACAACTTCTATAAGAATCTCAGCTTAAACTTGCTTTTGTTTTAAATACTATTGATGATGGCTACAAGGTTGTACACAGCTGAAGTGCACTCTAGACCTAGACTCCAAAGGCAAAAGAAAACAGGAAAAAACCCCACCTCTTCCTTGTTAGCTGTTCTTTGGGCTTTTTTCCTTTCATGTCTGATGGACAGATGGGCTTCAGCGGAAACTGAATGGGTGAATTTGCTCGCAACCAGTCTGGGTCAGATTTGAACTGACAAGCCTCATGCTGCAATCCTGCCTAACTCCCAAGTAAGCTGGGCAGCCCTCAGGGTGCTATTTAGAACTGCTGTTTGCTATTTCACTTTACAATCATTTATATATTTTCATTTTTTTTTAATATTGTATTAACACTTTAAGATAAATTGTAAGCCTGGGGGTATGTAGTATGTCATTGGGAGGTTGTTAAATGATTTATGATGATTGTGGGTTTATTCTTAGATGGTTGATTATGCCAAGATAGTATAGGAGCATTTTGAAAATGCTATGCTTTAAAATTAATATGTTAAACACATAAAAGTTTTTTTTTTTTATCAGCCGTAGAAATGTTAAATATGTCAATATTAGTTACTATTAAAAGGATTGTCTGTGTATATTAAGTGAAGCAGAGGGCTTTCTAGTTGGCAAAGGTAATGAAGAAAGCTGACAGCTGAAGACAGACAAACTGCATAGGTGATTTTTATCGTGCTAAATAGTTGCCCATGACCTGCATAAGTCTTCCTGCTAAAGTTACTGGACAAATTCTACTAGCTGCTGTGCAGGGTGGATAGCCAGTTATAGCACAAAAAAAAGAGAAAGACTTGGCAGTTCCTGTGTTCCTCTCTCTCCCTGTCTCCTATTTCTTCAGACACTATGGCACATAACTTGTGGGATTTTTCCTTCCTGTTACTGAAGTGAAGTGAAACTGATGAACAAGCTCGTTGCAGCATATGCTTCTGAAGGTGGGGTGGTTCTGTAATAGCTGTGGTGACCAAGCTAGTCATGAGCCTTAAACTATAGGGTGTAAGTGCCTGTGATATGGTAGTGTTGTTTCTCTGTGGGAAGTGACAGGCCTGAACTGAACCTGCCCCTGGAAGTCCCAGGCTTGGGGAGCGTTGTCTTTGGCAACTGAAATCCGAAGATCAGCTTTGCAGCATGCAGAAAGCTTTGTGTCCATAGCCCCTGAAGCAATGTACTTGCTCACAGGCAGTGGGACAGTGTTTGCACAGTTGTTCTGCACCATGTGAAGTTCCAGTCCCTATCAGAATATATACTTTTAACAACTTAAGCTATTACTGCAGCAACTGAACGTTTGCGTGTCTCCTTTGCTATTCCTCCCGACTACCTTGCCTTCACACTGTTTTTGTGGATTACTGCTCTGAAGTGTTGGGTAATGCTGCTGCTTTAAACATTGCCAGGAATAGGTCAGCTGAGGGAGTCTTGGGGACACAGGTGACACTGAAAGACCTTCTGTGAGAGGAAGGGAGAGGAGACATGAAGTGTCCTGTGTGACAAGTGTCACTACTACTGCCAGAGAAATGAGCTCCATCAGCAAAGATGTGGGTTGGTAGAATGAGATTTGATGTAGTGGAATGACTTGGCTTGTGTTAGGTGTGCTGACCTGCTGGGAGGAGGAAGGACCTCGCAGCATGTATTCATTAAGAGTGCATCTAAGATACTGTGTATGACCGTGATACTCAGCTGGCTGGCTGTTGGTGTAGATTAGTTTTCTAGAAACAAGAGGCCAACAAATACAAAACTCAGTCTTGTCAAAAGTTATTTCTCATTGGTAAAATGAGTAGCTACTACATCAGTTGCTCTGCTGAGTCCAAATAACCAGTTCCCCCATCGTTATAAGGAAGGTGGGTTCTGACTTTTACTTAAACAAGTTCTGTGCAAATTAATTTTGAAGTTAATGGTGTGAGTCCTCATATACCCAATGATGGCCTGTTGCCTGAAGAAAGCAAGGCAGGCTGGTCTCCCCTGACCCCACGGGAGCCAGTGACAAATGACATTGAACTTCATTTCCAATTTTGCTTGGGCAAAATCATCCTTGTAAAAGCATCTTCTAAAGTTCTTTAAACTTTGAATGAACTCATTGATGCTAGGGGTGGAAATAGACTTGAGCTGATAGTTGTGATAAATGTTATTGCTTGTAGAAAAAGTATCTTTTGCCTCGGATGCTGTTGTGTGGTTGTAACTCATTTGATCTCTCAGCCCTTGTCTTCATAATTTGTGCCTGTTCACCAGCATTTCATTCACTCGTTCTTTATAGGCAGTTTTGATTGGCAGTTTATACACCAGTGTAATTTAAAAACTCAATAAAAATGCTTTTTACACAAATAATATTCTATAAACCAGTCACATTTCTTCAGGATAATTCCTCAGATTCTTAATGAGCCACGCAGATCCTGTATTAGATCATAGCTTCTTGTAAAGGTTTTATAACTACACTCAGATGCTTTGTTTGGTGTGTAATCAGCTTTAATAATGGGTATATAACCATTCACGGATGAGAAGATATGCTATGGAAGAAACTAGAAGGGACTATAGGAACTTAATTAGGATATATAAACATTTTTCTAAATACCTATAAACACATAAAAATCTGAATTGCTTTATAGCTCTTCTCAGTCATAGCTGAGAAAGTAGCAGATTCATTATTTAACCTGAAGGCTTTTCCCATAAGAGACTCTGCAGTACTTGCTGCCACTGAGCTACTGAACCATGCACAGCTGAGGATTTGTGCCTCTATGGCCCATGACACGCTCCGTATCTCTGCGGGCCGTGGGATGCCAGGGATGGTGTAACCACATAGACATCCCTGTGGCAGCTCTGCTGTCCGTGTGGTCTTCATGGGACATGGGTGTGCATAAAGGTATTTGAACAGAGTCTTTCTCAGATCACTCACAGAAAATATACTTGAAATAATATACTTATTTTAAAATTTGTTTTTTGAAAATACTGTTTTTTCTGTTTTCACTCTTCGATGATTTTATATTTCAGTGTGGTGACTTAATGTTCTGTATGGTGTTTTATTAATTCCTTAAGGTTATGTCTTTAACATATATGGTATAAGTAGCAGTGTGTCCATTTGAGGCTTTCTGAAATTTTCCATTTAAAAAAAAATAAAATCTTCAAATGCTTATAGTTTTGTTGAATTTAAGCAACTCAGGCATAAGGAAAATGTTAGTATTTTGTGTGTGCCTAGTGTGTTGTGTTTTTTTTTTTTTAAAGATAGATTTGCAGAGTAGGAAGAAAGGAAAAATTTCGTCGAAAGCAGTTGGAATTTCTGGGAATGATAAAAGGCAAGAATATGTTGTTCTCTCCCTCCTTTAAAACTTCTTTATGAGGATTTATTTTGAGGTACTGAAGTATGTTTATAATCTGAAGTGGGGATATGAAATCCATAAAAGAGGAACTTGCAGAGTTACATTTTTCTTGTAATTTTAAAAATCCAACCAAATATGACCAAAATCTAAGCCTCTGGAAACCCCAGTTTCATGAACAAACTATTGCTAGGATGTGATGATAAATGGTCTGAAGCTGCTATCGAAGTGATCCCTTCCACTTGCAGTTCCTTTGCACTCAGCAGACTGTGCAGGTGCTGAATGCAGTCCATAGTGACGGACTTTTCCACCAGCTAGTGCTGCATTCAGTCCATGTGACAGCATGTGGTGACTAAAAGGGGCCCTTGCAAACTAATCAAGTAATTAGGGCAATTAAAGGCTGTTCTGGAGAGCTGGATTTTATCCTTTCTGATTCCACAGAATTCCTGACTGACATGGGACAAGACATAAACCAATTGCTTTGCAGGTGGCTGTGGTTCAGTCTCTGGGCACCCAGATGTGCCTTGCAGAAATGCTGAGTGCTGGCTGTAACTTACTGAGGTCAATGAAAATCCCGATCACAAACTGAAATGCTAAGTCCACTGACAGAATCACACTCCTAGTTATGACATAGGGTCTGCCAAATTAGGTGGCAATTATGTCTGTCTTTAATGTTTGTGTGAAATATACTGCGCTCATTCATACCAATGTTATAAAAGTGAAAGAGTCTAAAGTGACAGAAATCTGTAGTGAAACGAAGACTTTTCTAACCATTGTAAGATGGAAAGCACACACTGTGTGTGATCATGCAGGACAATTAGAAAGTACTAATGTTGTCTGTGCAATGTTTTGAAGTACTTGCTTGTTTAAATGTCTAATTCTGTGTTTCATTTTCTGATGCCTGCTATTTTTTTGGATTACTTTCAGGTAGTCTGTGAATACATGGCAGAGACAAGTTCTGCCTGTCCAGGCAGCAGGGTATGAGTTGACATCAGGGGTTGAGGGAGCCATGCTTGCTAAGTGAAGGGAAGCTGCTATTAGATTGCTTCTTGGCAAAGAGGAGGTTAAAGCATGACCTAGTGGCAGCTTTGTAACTGCCCTCCAAGTAATAATTGGAGATGACATCATCTCAGTAGTGATACAAAGGGCAGCAGCCAAAAATCAAGTCTTGGGAGGTTCAGACTGTGCATTTGGAAAAATTCTTCACTAGGACAGTGCCACACTGTCCTAGTGTCTGGCAGGTCACCCAGAAAAGACTCTTCAAACTCGAATATCTTTTATAAGGGCTATTCTTTCCTGCCCCGTGGTGGGAACTGGGGGTACTGACAAGTAATCTCTTTCAGTAGTAGCTCTTTAGTTGCCCAGTTCTCAGGGCTTCTTTTACTTCCTAGCAAGGGCTAGGACGGAAAATGAAGCAAGAGTTTACATAAATGGATATGATAATCGGGGGAGGAGGGGAGTACTAGAGTTTATCATAATTTATTAATGCAATAGGCTTAACTTCTGTTAGCATTAGGGTTTAATAATGGCCCATTAGCTCTCTTTTGCATTCCTTCTATTTTCCAGGAACGAGAACACGATGAGTCTTCTCTGTGGCTGGTTCTTCAATAAAAAGGCAGAAATGTCACAAAGAGGTAGGTGCAAGTGAAGAGATTATTCCTCACCATTTCATTTGCTGACAAATGTAGAACAGAACACAGTTCTGTTCACAGCTACCAAGGACAGGAAACTGAATTGCCTGTAGGCATTCACTTCATTGTGAATTTATGGTATGACTATAATATTTGCATTAATCCCATCAGCACAAAGCATACATAAATGCGTTCAGAATTATTTTGTCTTGCTTATACAATTTACATTAAGATCTATATGCAGAATTGTATTTTCACACATAATACTCGATTTTTTTCTCCCTTTCTTCCATCAATACGTTGCATATTTTTAAGCCTAGCTGGGCTCAGTGCCAGCAAAGAACTACAAGGATCTATGGCAACTGCCACATTTGCACTTTTCATTTACAAATCAGTAACTAAATTCTCATTAAATATTCTTAACCAGCCTGTTCAACATATGTTTGCTTGGGTATTAGTACTTGTAAGTTGAAACAAATTCGATCAGTAGCTAAATTTGCTTCCTAATAGCCAAAGATATTTGAGAAAGAATAGATTTTGGAATGTAGAAGTGGCAATGTTGCCTTTCCCCTTCATTCTTTTAAAAATGGGACATTCAGCTCTGCCCAGGCAAACTAAAAAGGTGGGAATTTGAACTCCTTCCCCACATTTTACTTCTGTGGGAAGACTGGTGTAGGAAGGGCTTTGAGATGAAGCCAGTAAACATCCACTAACTAGTGTGGCTTACAAATTAGGCTTTGTTTTGAGACACATTTTCTTCTATTTCATTCTCCATGTTTCTCCCTTTCAAACATTAAAAAAAAGTATTTAATGGATTTATACTAAGACTTTTGCTTGTGGAGAAGTGTTTTCATCTTTGACTTCTAACAGCACTGACAGTAATTGCAGAAAGAACCACTTAACAAAAGAAAGTGGGAAATCATGGATGTTAGATTGTGTAGACCCTTAAAAAGGTTATTGTCTCTGCTTAAATAGTTGTTTCATGCACTTGCAAAGATTGTTAATGATCAGCTTTTAATTAGTTTCATTGTGTTCTCAAAACCGTAGTGCAAATCATATCATTATGCTTTCAGGTTTGTGCTACTTCATATGAAATTCAATAGCAGCTCATCCATAATGTATCAGAGATCCCCCCCGTATCAGCATGAGCGTGCCACTTTTCCACAGGCTGTTAGGGCGGTTGCAGTGCATCCAGGGGTGCTCCCAGCACACCGAGTGTCTGGGTTCCTGGGTTCTGCTTGTGGCCTCTGTCCGGCTGCAATGCCTAACTCACATCGTCTTTATCTTTGTTTCCACATCTCTTAAATGGGTATAATGTTTGTATATTTTAACAATGTTCTGCACAGATTTAATTTCTGCTTGTAAAACCTTTGATATGTATTTCCGTAAGTGGAGATTTTTAGAAAGTAACAGCTTGGGCTTTTTGAGCAGTTTATAGTTTTTAGTTATATCTTTTGTCCAACTGAGGAAGGTTAAACTGTGACATACTATCTTCATGTTTGTAGAGCAAAATTCTTCAGGAAAAAAACCTTAGTTTTGCTACATAGCCCAAGACTCTGACAAGTCTTTCATTTTTTTCAGTAGTCTTGCCCCATCCCTGATCTTGCTGTGGATTTTCTAAGGTAAGACAACCTTTTTCCCTGGAGAGACCTGGACACACAACTTCCTTAATTCAGAGCCGGAAGAATCAGTTGGGAAGCATATGTTGGTAACAGATCCAACTGCAGCAAAATAGCTCTTTGTGTTAACTAGATGACGGTGTCAGTCGGGAAGTGTAACTGAATTATAACATACAGCATCCTCTGACACCTAAAATGAATGCAACTGCTAAGATCCCCCCTTTTAAGAAAAAAAACAGATGTATTTTGTTAAATGTGAATCCTTAAGACACTGGTCCACAAGCCTGTGTGGAGCAGTGGGGGGTTTGGCTTCTAGTAAGAGACTTCTCAAAGCCACTGGAATTTAGAAAATAATTTTGATGCATTTTTTCAGGGCATAAACTGAACTACAGGGAAGAGCAAATGCTTTCTTTTTGGCTTATCTTTGGAAGCAGGTTTTCTGTCTGCTGCTCTGACCCAGGCTTGCCTGGCGTGTTCAGTGTGTGACCTGCATACCGGGTTTATATAAAACTGTATCAGCAGCTGAGCAGGTGCTGAAGAACAAAGCCCCACAAAGGGAAATGTTGAAAGCATGTTTGAAAACACTGTAACTGCAGGAGTGGTTTGTTTGTTTTATAAGCATATTGGTGTTGAGAGGAAAAGAGAAAGGAGAAAACAAAGATCCAGAGCAGTAGTGCAGGCATTAACTGCCCTTCTCTATGCTGAAATAGATTACTTGCAGTTTCTTCAGATGAAAGGCTGATTTCAAGATTTATCTTCCTTCTGTAGGAATAGGGTTATAACCAATTACTTATTGCTAAGTAAACTGAAATAAGTGAAGAATTAAGGCTTCTTTTTAAAATGGAGAAGTTTGATTGTCTAATTATTTCATTTTTAAAAAATACATATCCTTTACAATTCTGTGGGACCAAAGGAAATTTTGTAAAGTACTACTTGATTGTTTTAAGAATACATTGAAAACCTTGGGAAAGCATCTCTTCAAACTGTCTGCAGTACTCCAGTGACACTAAGCTATTTTTCACACAAAGTCTAACAGAACAGAAGCAGCTTTTATTCTGATGACAGTTTGCATATTTAGTTTGCTGCAGTTTTCAATACCAGTTAAAGCTTGTAAGTAAATCTGTGATGCAGTGCAAAAAAAGTTCAAGGCTAACATGTTTTGGAAGAAATAACAACTTTGTTTTTTAAAGAATCATAAAATTTCTTTTATAAATGTGTTTAAATGTCAGCTGTTGACTAGCTCCAATACATGCTGGATGATATTTGTCTGAAAATCAGAATGACAAAATACAGTGGTTGGCCTAGACCATTTCCATTATTACCAGCTAGCATAAATATTCTGTGATATTCGTCTAAACTTTGCTTGCCTTGTTTATTTTATAGGTATTTATTACACAGCTGCAGACAGCTCACAAAACTGGAAATATTGTGTTTTAGCTAATGGTTCAGGATTATCAAACTTTTTTTTTGAGATAAATCATCTAGCACTGTATTCCATATCTAAAGTGTTTTCATATATGAGGTTGGACTGAAAATCTTGAGGAGTGGACTTTTGTATATCTTTAGACTTTCCCCATCTCTAACCAGGTCAAAAATATTTTGTGATTAGTGAAGGTTCAGGACAGTGTTTTGTGTGCACAGTTGTGTACCTTACTGTTCTCCCAGTCATTATTTTCATTGCAAGTAGACTCACTTTTCCCAGGTCTTTACAACTAATTTTATCATAGTGAAAAATGTGCCATTGTGATGTGAGAGAGAGGAGCAGGAGCAGCAAAACTGAACTGTTTCCTGGTCTTCAAAAGAAGTCAAAACACAGATTTCCAATCATCTCCCATCAGCATCTGTAGTTAAAGGAGAAGAATTACTAGTCCAGGCACAGGATGAGAACCTCTCCTGTTAGTGCAACACCCTTTTGCTAGTTAATTACAAAATAAAGTATTATAAGGGGATTGCACTATTTCTGTTCAGTTGAATTGCTGTATAAAAAGCCTACATGATTTGGGGGGGGAAGAGGGGGAAAGGCAAGCAATCAGTGGTTAATTTGAACCTTCCTTGTTGCTGTAGATTTGATAAACATCTGTGGACTGTTACTGCCATTCTAATTGAGCTGCATGCAGAGTAACTGTGGAAGTACCAGCTGCAAGTGCATCTGCAATAACACCTTAGAAAAGCAGGCAGTTTGCGAGCTGTGCTAGTCAGTATGTACCTGCTAATGTTGTGGTACGGCTATGGAAGTACCCCAGATGGAAAGTACTCGAGGTTTCTGGTGATAAAATAATTTTGGATTTGGTTTGGTTTTTTTTCCTGTGGACTGGCACAGTTGCTGGAAGGAAGAATGGGGGAGCACGTCTTCTATTTGTTTAAACCTTGGCAATATCCCCACTACCATCAAGGAAGACAGCTTCATCTGTAGTATATTTCTCGGTATCCCAATGACACTGCACTGTTCATTCACAATACCAAATTGCGAATGGAAAGCTTTCAGGAAAAATATCACACACGTGTTACATGTATACATATGTATATAAATACACCAGTAAATACTCAGGAGCTATTGCAGCAACTCTTACATATTCAGCCCCACTATAAATACCAGTTGTTGCTTATGCAAGCAATTATGCTCTTTTTCTTATTTGCTCTTTAGAACAAATCATTCGAATTCATATGGTTACATGTTACAGATGCTTATTCAGTGTTGAAAGAGATGGGGCAGCCAGTAACTTTAAAGTAACTGTACTTTAAGTAGCTGTAGAAATCAAGTGGTCTGTATAGCTATGTATACTCGTCTTAAGTTCATGCATGTATACAATTCCTAGCCACATTCTGTATTCTTATAGTCAAAGACCTAGGTCTCCAGCTATATTTGAAAAGTGCTTTTGTAATCTAAATTTATTAATTTATCAGCTATGTCTCCACAAATTGCCTGAGGGCTGTGATATATATGTTGGAGTGTGATGATTTAACTGTTTCTTGAGCCATCCCTCTCCCTTCATGTGAATGTACTGCAAAATAACTAGGCGTGCTGATGGCTGACTCTAAGTTCAGTTAAATCTTTCATCTTAGAAGCTAACCTGCCTGCCTGGATAAAGTGTGACTTGAGCCTTTTGTTTCACTCTCTGTATGGTCTTGAACATGGCCCTATTCCCAGAAAGGAATACTTTACAAAAATTTCCTGGGTGTTTGCCATAAGCCATTCCACTCCACAGCAAACGATGCACTCTTGGATACTGCTTCTCTTCTGTCATGGGATAGAGGAGCAACTTACATCAAATACTTACCAAAACCCAAGGAAAATATACTCAAGTTTAAGATAACTGTGAGAGATGCTGGCTATTACATTTAAAATTGCCCGCTTTCTACAAGGTAGAAAATGCTCAAAGTGGGGTTCAGCTAGGAAAAAAACAACACAAATTCTTTTTATATATATACAAAATAATATATGTAAATCCAATATATATATCCATATATATATATGAGAGGGAAAAAAAGGGCTAAAATTGTCCCTGCATAAAAAAATTAGCCATTGGACCACAATCTTACTGGATAGAAGAGCTGCTAGAAATTCTGGAAAGTATCAGAGATAATAGAAGGCTGATAAAGCTTAAAGATCGAAGATTTACTAGAACATCTAGGAAATAAATCGTTCTTACCTGGTTTGCAACTTGAATGATACTGACAGTATCCTGATCGGTGTT
Organism: Fulmarus glacialis; assembly: GCF_000690835.1. NCBI lineage: Eukaryota > Metazoa > Chordata > Aves > Procellariiformes > Procellariidae > Fulmarus > Fulmarus glacialis. The sequence continues at coordinate 60,885 of NW_009211300.1, forward strand.
ATGCTGTTTAGGGAAAGGGATGACAGTAGACTGTGCTGTATTTGTTCCCCCATTAAATGGCCAGAAAAGGAAAGTTGGCATCCATTCTTTCAGTCTGCAATCTCAAGTTTAGTAATAACTGGGAAAAGTGGGAGAATACAGTTTTTAAAAATCTAGCTTCTGATAGAACTAATGAATTCATTCGGTAGAACTAATTCTGTTTGGTGTGTAGCTCAGAGCACTGCAAAGAATTAAGGAATAAGCAAGCTGCGTGTTTATCCTTGAATGAAATTAAGGATAAGATGGTCTTTTTGATTAATCTCGGCTGTATCTTGAACTCCAGTAAATAGTGTATATGACCCCAAAACTTCCAGAGAGAATCACAGGAGAATTTCTGGTTGCATGGACAATTTCTGACTTTGTTACCTTTATTACAGTCTGTAATAGAGGGGACGTAATGGAAAAGCAGAAAACCTGTGAGCTGACCTTACAGTGAAAACAAGTCTCTTGTAGTTCTGAAGTTAGTCTGGACAGCCCTTCTGCTGCTCTGGTTTCTGGAAAAAATGTCACCTGAGAAAGAGGGCCACACAGAGCTCCCCTTAGTCTCTTCTGTACACCTGTATGTAATTTAGTTGTGTGAAAAGCTTGAGTTTGCGAGGTGAAATTTATCCCAGTGGTAGGTAGGTACTAGGCCACCACCTCTACTCAAATTCTGCATTTCTTTGAAATGATGGAAAATGGTTAATAAGCAACGTAAATCCTGTGTCTGATTACTCTAAGGCTGATGTCACAGTGCTGAGATGTTGTGGGCTTGATACCTGGTTGAAGAGTTGAGGAAATATTTTGCATCCAGTGGACTCATTGACTCAGGGGCAGCTGCACGTATCCGTGCGGTTCAGTGACGCCTGGAGTTGTTTCTATCAGAGAAAATACAGGTAGCAGTCAACCAGAAAAAGAGGTGAAAATAAACATACTTAATAGGACTTTGAGTTGCTTTCTGCTGTTAATTCCTACCCTCCCAGGTTTATACGACAGCTACTCTTTAAGGAAAACCCAGCAGGAACAGTTCTGAGAGGTCTTTAGCTTTAGGCAATGTTACAAAACATGAATAGATTGTAAACTGTGAGCATAAACCATTATTTTCCAAGCAGCTCCACTGAAGGATCATTTGTGTTCCAGTAATGTTGTTGGCTGTGATAGCTGTGGCAGTCATCTGTTGTGTTCCATGTTGACAGCTAGGGAGCTTAGGGAGCTGGATGTGACATTCTTTTTCTTTTTTCTTTTTTCTTTTTTCTTTTTTCTTTTTTCTTTTTTCTTTTTTCTTTTTTCTTTTTTCTTTTTTCTTTTTTCTTTTTTCTTTTTTCTTTTTTCTTTTTTCTTTTTTCTTTTTTCTTTTTTCTTTTTTCTTTTTTCTTTTTTCTTTTTTCTTTTTTCTTTTTTCTTTTTTCTTTTTTCTTTTTTCTTTTTTCTTTTTTCTTTTTTCTTTTTTCTTTTTTCTTTTTTCTTTTTTCTTTTTTCTTTTTTCTTTTTTCTTTTTTCTTTTTTCTTTTTTCTTTTTTCTTTTTTCTTTTTTCTTTTTTCTTTTTTCTTTTTTCTTTTTTCTTTTTTCTTTTTTCTTTTTTCTTTTTTCTTTTTTCTTTTTTCTTTTTTCTTTTTTCTTTTTTCTTTTTTCTTTTTTCTTTTTTCTTTTTTCTTTTTTCTTTTTTCTTTTTTCTTTTTTCTTTTTTCTTTTTTCTTTTTTCTTTTTTCTTTTTTCTTTTTTCTTTTTTCTTTTTTCTTTTTTCTTTTTTCTTTTTTCTTTTTTCTTTTTTCTTTTTTCTTTTTTCTTTTTTCTTTTTTCTTTTTTCTTTTTTCTTTTTTCTTTTTTCTTTTTTCTTTTTTCTTTTTTCTTTTTTCTTTTTTCTTTTTTCTTTTTTCTTTTTTCTTTTTTCTTTTTTCTTTTTTCTTTTTTCTTTTTTCTTTTTTCTTTTTTCTTTTTTCTTTTTTCTTTTTTCTTTTTTCTTTTTTCTTTTTTCTTTTTTCTTTTTTCTTTTTTCTTTTTTCTTTTTTCTTTTTTCTTTTTTCTTTTTTCTTTTTTCTTTTTTCTTTTTTCTTTTTTCTTTTTTCTTTTTTCTTTTTTCTTTTTTCTTTTTTCTTTTTTCTTTTTTCTTTTTTCTTTTTTCTTTTTTCTTTTTTCTTTTTTCTTTTTTCTTTTTTCTTTTTTCTTTTTTCTTTTTTCTTTTTTCTTTCCTTTTTTCCTTTTTTTTCTTTTTTTTTTTTTCCTTATGGCAATGACAAATTTAATAGTTAAATCATAACATTTTATATTGAGGCTATCTCCAACCTTCTGCTTTTATTTGCTTTGTGAAAACTACTAAGTGGCAAGAAATACGTTTTTAATTGAATCTGTTTTTACACTGCTTTTTATTATTTGAAGGTCCAACTGACTGTGAAACAACCCCAGATCCAGGAAAAGTTGCAGAGGAGACTACTGATAGCTGGTATTCTGAATTCCCCTTTAGGAAGTTGTCCTATGGGAGCTGCATGTGGGTGCTGGAGCCATTGTGGGTTTTTTATTTCATTTGTCACTACATGTAAGAGGGATTTCAGACAGTTGCAGCAGTACTGGGTGTGCCTACTTGCTGTCCTTGGAGTAATGGGTGAATTTTGTCCTTTTCTTTGGGTGTTCTTGTTGTAACATGAAAAATCGTACATGTAGATGGTATAACAGTGCATATTTTGGTGTATCTGCTCTGGTTGGTTTGGGCAATTAAAATCTTTCTGACAAAGCCTGAGAGAACGTAGCACAGTGCACACTCCTTTTGGCAGCCCGTAGAGCTGGCAACATAGAAAGACAAATAGAGGTTTTCATATTTTATCTTAGTAATTACATGCTTCAGAGGCCACAGGACCATATTTAATGGCTTGAAGTACACTGTGGAAATAAGGAAGAGGAACGTGGTATTGGAAGAATTCCTAAATTAAAAAAGCTTTAGTCCACCTTTTTGCCTATATATCTTTTACCTTACATTACCATGAGCTACAAGAAGAAATAGTTTGTCCGAACTGATGTTTTTCACCTTCTTACAAGATCATTCCTGCAGTTCTGAGATAGCCCTTCTGTTTACATACCAAAATTGAGTTTGTCTATTGTGGCAAAAATAGTAAAATATGAAGCTAATAATGTGTATAATGGTAACCCACATATGTTCAGCTGCCACTGTGAATGAATGTTTCCTAGTTCTCCAGTCCATCAAATATTTGAGACAACAGATGTTTTCTATTCCTGATAATTTGTTAGAAGTAAGGGCTTCGGCCACTTTATTTAAGGAAGATGCAAGATGATGTATGCAGTCTTATACACGAGTGAATTCTGTTAAGTAGGTAGCTAAAGTGATTTCAAAAGTGTTTTAGCTAAATCAGTGCAACAACATCTTACTGTAGCCAAAGGTGCTTCCGTTTCCAAGATGTTCTGCAGTTTTGGTTAGCTGATTTCAGATACATTGTTTAAAGAGCAGTCATGCAGAAGGAATTTTAACTATACCGGTTTCTAAGCTGACTGAATTAAATTGTTTTCATGTGCATAGCAGATTTGACACTTTTTGTTACTAGAGAGCATTTATTGCCTTATGAAAGAAACAGTTAACCCATTTTAGCTGGAAATGGACATAAGTAGCTGGCAATTTATATATTAAAAACTGCAGTCTGTACCTTAGAAAAATGCATAAGAATGTGATGGTATGTCTTGTGTTGGTATTAATCTCTTTTAACTCAGTTTCTCAGAATCAAATCCTGGAAGGCATAAGGTACTGTTAGAAAGAGATGTGATTATAAACTCCGATTTTGAGCTGAGCAATTCAGTAACAGCTTGAGGTACTCTTTTTGCCTTAAAATCTGGATGAGACCTTTTTTGTAATGAAACCTGAAAATAGAAGATGCTCGTATAGTTTGTGTTTCATTAACCACTGTAGCCTGTGGTAATTTTGGAAAATATCTCAAACACTTTTCCAGTTTGGGTGAATTTCATTAAAGCCCCTTCCTGATGGTTTACTAATGGGGATATATAGTTTTCACTAAAGATCAGCATCAGGGTTGTGTAGATTCACAACCTGGGATTTTGTTTTGAGCTGCTAATGGTAAGTCATTTACAAGGTAAAGATGGTCACAAGTTTATTCTGCTGACACTCATTTACAGAAAGTGGCAGAGTTTTTAGTGTGGGCCTTGTTTACCTTCTTGACAACTGTATTATCCTTTAAGGAAGGTTTGAAACCTTTTAAATCTGTGTAAGTGAATTTGCTTAGGAGGCGAGGGTCATGCTGCTTTGCTGTTCTGTGGAAGATAAAGCAGCACAAGACGCTTATGTAGATAAGCATTTTGACAGACTTAATTTGGTGAGGAATTAGTCAGCATCTCCCTACAAGTTTGTTTGTATTTACCTGAATGCTGGAAGTGACCACCAAACATCAGTAACACTAAAAATACAAGATTTGCCAAATTACAGTCTAACTGGAGTTTGGCAGCTTCCTGCACTTCTCTGCCCTCCCTCACAACTGTCATTACAACTCCCCACTCTTTTGCTGGCATTCTCCTAGCTCCTGTTCACCTCCTCTCATGTCATTAATGGGCTGCTGTGGGTTTTTTTTGTTACTGAGCTACTGGACTATGACTACATTCCTTTTTCTTTAGTCTACTCCTAACCATTGCCATGGATACAAACTTAGTTGAATTAAATACTGACAACATGTTCACAAAGAATAATGACCCAATGATGTACAAGACAAAGCATATTAGAAGTCAAAGTGATTGTACTAATGAGTTTTATTGAATACTAAGCAGGGTGTTGGAGGGTTCTTGGAGGGATGCCTTTCCTAGTACATCAGCGTAGTTATGTTGCCATGTCCAAGTTTCTCTTGCAAACTGCTGTAGTCAGCACTCTCTTTTGACCTTGTCAAACCATGTTTTGTTCTTAGTTTAGTGTCAAATACAAACCTAAATTACACATATGCAGACTACTACTTAGCATTTTCTAAAAGACTTCTGTTTGCCAAAGTGCCTTAGAGATGATAATGAATATATCTAATGAGAGAGTATTTGAGGAGTGAACAAAGATGCTGAGCGTACAGGCCCCATAATTAAGCATTATTTTCTTGGAAAGTAATGTTAAATCCAGCTGAGCAAAAACAAACCCCTGTTTCTAACCTATCGGATACAACATTCAATATAGTGTTTTGGCCTGGTTTGCTCAGGGTGACGTGGGCTCACCGGCAATGTGGTGACCAGCAATGCCTTTGTGGTGCCGCCATTTCTAGAAGGGTGCACTGGATTTGGCTGCTGCAGTGTGTGGACAGGACACTGGCCAGGTGTGTCCCATCCACCCTACCGAGAGCTGAGGCAGCTCAGAGGACACCTCATGAGTGAGTGGGGGGAACCCATGCTGCTTCTCGCCTTGTGAGTTCTCAAAACCCTCAAATTAATAGTGAGAAGATGACGGAATTATGGGCAGTTTATTGCAAATCACTGCAGTGTAAACTACAACTGTGCAAACTGCTGCCTCAGCCAAACCTACATGTCTTGGTCCTTCATTTCATGAACTTTGTAGTTGGAGGAAACCTGGCACAGTCCTCTCCATCCCCAGAAAATTTCTTTTGTTACCCATGAAACTTAGCTGAGTTGCCAGTATTTCCTACCAAAGGAATGCAGGCTGCCAGCCCTGTGCTGAGAAGTACATTCCTCTTGGTGTGCCCAGAGTCTCCCCAGCAGGCTCATGCTCTTGGGAGATGGCTCATCCTCTGTCTTCCCAGGGGTTCGTGGGATTCAATCAGTTTTAGAGGAGCATAACCTATGGTTAAATGACAAATACCTGAGATACTGTCTGCCACACTCATATCATAGGGCAAATGCAGGTCTTCATCATGTTGCGATGAAACTAGTCGTAGCCTTGTTCATCTTTGACAATGTAGTTTGTAATTATGTCAGAGATTCAGCATTCAGGAATGACCATGGAAAGATTAGAAAGAGCTGGTTACACTGATATTCAGAATTACACCTGTCCCTAGCTGCTGCAATTGCTCCAAGTGCTGTGTCCTGGTATGTCACCCTTGTTGGACTACATGATTGTGTTTGGAACCTGATATGGCTCACTGATGATATTGACTCTTTTAAGCCTCTCTAGCGTCAAACCCTTGAGGAATATGGTTAAGGTACAAAAATGGAGTGCAGAGATAAAGAAAAGAATATTACCTGTTCAATATCAGCTTTAGCTATTTACCAAAAATGCGGTTTCAAGACTGTTTCCATCTGTTTCCATCTTTAGCTGTGGTAAGTCAGGGTGTAACATCTAATTTCAATTAACTTTTCCTTTTCTCCTCTCTCCCTCCGTTAAATAATACTTCTTGCCTCTAAACACAGAATCCCACGGTACAGGGGAACGAAGGACTTTTTGTGAGGACCTGTTAGGCAGCCTGTCAAATTCTTCAAGGTTGTTGCTATAAAATGTCATCAAATATCAACCCGATTTAGGAATTCTTTTGTGGCATGTTGGGAAGTATCTGAGTTATAGTTACCAGTTCTCTTGAGAATGAATCCAAGGTTCACTATTTTCCAGGTTGAATCTCTAAGATGTTGCTGTGTTGCTTGACATCCAGAAATTTCCTTACCCCTCTGCAAGATGGTAGAAAACAAACCAGTCAACCAATAAAGGCAATAATCTGAAAATGAAGTAGGAAAGATGAACAGAGAGGAGAAAGTAGATAGTGAGGGAGTGGGACGTATCACAAACTGCCAGTGCACTACAATTACCTACCCAGAACCACTCTTTAAGCACTGCGTTACTGTGGTAGCTTCGATTGTTAGCATAGAGCCCTGCAGTACTCCTCACACTTAAACTAAAGACTAGTTAACTAAATTCTTTATGAGCATGATTTATTCACTTGCAAATATTTGCTCAAGGTTATATAGTGATTTGGACTATTGCGATAATCTCTTTAAGGGAAAAGACAGCTTTCAAGTTTTGTGATTTTAAAAAAAGGCATTTGACCTGCTTATTTTGAGTGATGCTTGAGAGCTGGGCATTGCAATGAGTCTTTATTTCCCTTGAGGTATTCAGAAGCCTGGTTAAGAATATGCAGCCATTAATCTTTCAGTCTGTATGGGACTGATCAGTTGATTGTCTGGCTATGTAAACATTTGTATTTTGAGAATATTGAGTGCTCTTTATCAGTAACAAATCACATATTATCATCAACTAGAGATGTATCAGTGTTGTCACCCAAGCAGACCACCTACTGCTTTGGCTTTTTTAATTTCTTTGTCAGATATTTGCATAGTAGAAGACATTATAATGAGAATCTACTTTGAAGGGAAGGAATTTCCCTATTTGTGCAGATCTCTGGAGCCTTGGTATACTCTTTATTAGATGTGGAGTTTAAAACATCTGTGTTTAAATTGATCAACTGACATTACTCCTGGGGGAATAAAGCTATTTTCTTATTCCCCGTTTTAACCTTTCATAAGCCAGTTGAACATACTGCTTGGGAATGGAACATGTGCGGCTTTCTCAACCCTTCTGTTCCAGATAGCCCAATTAAAGTGAAATGTGAGGGGTGATTGCTCCAGATGATATGCTGATCCAAAATTAAACAGCTAAAAATATTGAATATCTTCATTATAGCAGGGTCCCATATGCTTTCTGCAGCTAATAAGGGATGGTTTAAATAACAAAATTCAGGAAATAATGAACTTCGTAAATGTTTTGAGGCACCCAGTGCGAGACTTCTCGTGCCCCAATAAGACTGTTGTATGAGACGTGCCATGGCAGATATTCACAGATGACCATGCAAAACCCAGCTGAAACAAATGGACCGAACTCCAAAACCACGGCAACTGCCTTCCCCAAACAAGGGAACTATGTGCAAATTCTCTGACCATGGGAGGACTTGGAGGAATCGCTTTATTCATAGCTTGAGTAAAGCTATGTTCCCCCAAGATTTTTGTGTCTCTAGGTTTACTTTCAGCTTGTGATGTGGATGCTTGTTCACATTTGTGAAGTGTGGATGCTTCATTTTTTGCTCTTGCTGGCTATTTCTGCAGTATGCTTAGTTGCTGCTGTTCTGGTGTGGGAGAAGAATGTATGGCAAGACTAAGAGTGTTGCATCAAGTGTCCTGGATTACCTCCACAATAAGAAGCAAAATCTTAATCAGTTTAAGTGACTCTCCCGGTGTCATTTATGTTGTAAAGGCAGACAAGGCTCTATTACCTTGAAACATTGAGCCAGCAAGGAAGAGTTTCCTGCAATGTGAAGGACTAATCAGTTAAATACAGTCTGTGTGATAAATCTGTTTTCTCTGAACACTCCAGAGTTACTTTTTCCATGGATAGTTTTCTCCTTTTAAGACTAGATTTATTTGTTTGTAGTTCAGACTGCTTGAATTACAAAGCAAATGGAGGCTTAGGTTATGATATGTCTGGAATTTTCTATCTGTGGTAGTGATCCACTTTCTTGGCTACTCATGTCATTATTCCACCCACTTCCAGATACTTATGATTAATGAATAAATATAGGTCTTAAAAGGGAGCAGAAAATGCTGATTTTCTTTATTTCCCCCACAGTCTCCAATATTTAGCTTGTGGAGTAATGCTGAAATTTTGGAACTGAATTTTGCCTGTTGGTACAGAAGGAGGAGGTTGGAACGGGATGTAAGGAAGCCATGAAAAGATGTAAGCAACATTTATTTCAATTATTCCTGACTTTGGGCTGAAAATGTCAAGTGTTTGTTGCAAATTTTGGATGTGGCCTTTAGTGCAATATACTGCTAATTATTTGTATTCCTTTTAAAACAAGGATCTTTTTGCTGACGGTCTAAACTTCATCCTCAAAAATGCTGAGCAGCAGCTCAGCTCATTTGGATGTGACCTGCTTGAAATTAATACATGTAGTTAAGTACAAGCCTGTATTTAGTATCACAGTGCATCTCTCCAGATGTTTGCCAGAATATGTTTATGAGGCTACAGCCTAGGGCAGGAGAGGCTGCAGCTGCACCTCTAGCTGGAGAGACTCCTGTGAGCAGCTCGTGCTAAAGTTTTCCATATTAGCAAACTCCTAAAATGCACCTGAAGCAGGGCCTAACAGTAATTTCAGGTAGTGTTTTTGAAGACGCTTAACTGTGAAACAGCTGCAATTCCTAAGGTGTTTGCTGCTTACTTATTGATGCTCAGTCTTAATGTGTATAAACATGTTCTTTGAAGCATGTAAAGTAAAAGAAACACAAAGCTTTCCAATTTGGCTCTATCAGGCAGCAGTTTTTAAGGATGCATAGGCACCAAGAAGAGATATTTAGAAGGACTTAAGGAGTGTTAAGTAGACTTACCAACTTTATTAATTATAAAGACGAAGGAGCATTTATAAATTGGCCAGCTGATTCAGTCAGTGGAGTTAGAGAGATTGGCAGTGAGAAGGAAGACGCAACTTTCTTGCAGATGCCTTTTAATAGCTTCTCACAGATGTGGCAGCATCCGAAGCCTTGCTTCGGGCACAAGAACTATTTATGCAAAGTTAAACTTTGCATAGAGTTTTCAATTTTATGTGGTCTCTAGAAAAGCCAGAGATTATAGCTACTAGGTGTTCTTAAGTGGGCATTCAGTGAAATCAGGTGCTGTGTCTCAAGATAGCCTGCTGCTTTTTCTCTTTGCCCATTATCTTAAAACCTCTCTGTCCCAAAAGAAGTGCAAGGGCCAAAGGCCAATATGAATGTGATATGAAACATCTTAAGAATACTCTTTGTGCCTTGCCCGGGTTCACTTCTAGCTGGCTGTTGTGTCCCATTGATGATTTATGCTTGCCTGTCTCAGGCACAAAATATCAGGGCATTTATGTTACACTGTAGGGAGTTGCAGAGGGACTCCATTGGGGGACAGGAAAAAGGCTACAGAACAGAAAAAAGAATAGAAATTGCTGTGAAAATTGTGATTCTTATTGGGGCAATAGAGTCATAACAAATGTTAAGGAGCAGAGCTGTTGATTTGCTCAGACAGATTTTCTGCAGTGTTTCCTACTTATTACAACATTTCATTGAGTGTAACACTAAGTCTTCAAAACTGTGTGGAGCAGTAACAAATAATCTTCCCAGCTCACTGTGCAGTTTACTTAACTGTGCTGCTTCTCCCATATAGACATCTTTTGTCTTACACGCTGATCATCTGCAATGCTAAAGCTTTACAAATATGACTTTGCTTATGGTAATAGCTGTTTATTACAACTGATGTAGAGAAGGAAATCAGAAAATGCTGTGACACAATAAGCCAGCCAGCAGGTGATGAATTCATGCCTGCATCATTCAGAGTACTTTCAGATTGAATTTTCTCTCTCGGGAAAATTTGAAAATGCCTAGTGCTTAAACACAAGACTTTTTATCATGAGTTTGCATTTTTTTAATTTTCCCTGGCTACTGATTAAAATACATGTTCTGAAAAGGCTTCCAGACAAAATACACTGTTCTGTTGTTTGCTCGTACAATGAATCATAATTTTTAATTTATGCATTATCATAATTTCTCTATCTGAAAGCAGTGTGACGAATGACAAAATTCATACACTTTGTTCCTCAAAAAGAACATAACCCACTGGATGGAAGAAAAAAATCCCTGTATCGGGTCATAAATACTACCACTAATAACAAGCATAGAAGGTTACAAGATAAGTGAAATTTTTTTTTGGTAAAATATTCCTGCTTTCTGCCTCCCAGCTATTACATACTGTAGGCTTCTTTTTGTTTATGGTGCTCCCTAATTCTAAATTTCTCTCAGCTGCTTCGGCACAGTTTTCGTGACGAGGCACTGCTAACCTGTTGCTAGCAATAGCTCTGTGGTATGAATTGCAAGCTGCTGCCCAGGGCAGAGCTGACTGGAGAACTGAAGGCATGGCTCTCAGAGGCTTTGGTGGTTTCCTTGAGTGTTGTCAGTGGAAACCAATCTAAAACTTGTGACTATGCAAACCGCCACTCAGTAAGTCTATGTGTATGTCTTTAATATTAAATTGGTTTTCTAAGGGACGCTTTGCACTGGCTTTCTCATTCGTGGTTTTGTGCTTAGGCACTGAACATACTGCATTAGCAAAATAGTGAGAACGGTGCTTGCTGGTCACGTTATACTCTGATACTGATTTGAAGTGTTTGGCGAAACAGCTGAACTTAACACTATTGCATTGTACGAATCACAAATACTGACAGGCTGTATTCAGGAGAGAAGCTGAGCTTATGTAATTTACTCTAATGTCTGTATATATACTTCCCACTGCTGATACAAAGCACTGTAACTAGGAAAAAGCTGACAATCAGGTGCCAAATTTGTTCCTGTGCATTGTGGTCAGACGAGTTACGCCAGGGATGAATTTGGCTAAGGTTTTTTATTGTCATAAGTAGCTGCTGGACATCAGAATTTGATCAGAAGAGTTGTTTTCTGTTGTCAGCAGTCTGCTTCTGTTTTCAAAGGTTTATGCAGAGTTTGGGCTCACCTCTGTGACTGTATTACAGCTACGGTACTCTTCCCTGCAAAGGAAGGGTAGTTTCTTCACTTGCATCATTATGTCTGTTTTCATGCACAGTTTTATTCTGTGGTCTGTATCTACCCATCATAAAAATACAGTTAAATACAAAATAAAAGACAACATTTAATTTCCCTGTTCTAAAAATCCCTGCAAGTCTGGAGGACTCAAAATTTTATTAAAGAGCTTTTTTCACTCAGGCTTTTCTATTATCTGAGTAATTTATGGTGATACAAAGTTACTGAGAAGTGTGTCTGCTACCACAGTAACCGTACATCAGGAAATAAGAGGACCTCTTAGTTATTCAGTATACTCTTTTGTGTTTCTTATGATGAAGTCTGTTGAATGATTCTTACAGCTCACATGTGAATATTAGATTTGGCTTGCTGTGCAGTGAAAGTCAAAAGCTATAACCTTGATGTGGGAGAGCTATTACTCTGCATCTTGCACTCTGGCCTCTTATCAGTTGATTCAATCTGCAACCTGTTAGTTTTGATGGATGGGTCTGTTGAGGGTGAAGGCTGACCTTGGAATAAGTGCACCAAGACCAAAGATGTCATGATGTAAGGTTTGTGCCTTAGCTACAGTTATCAGATTTGTGCAACTTTATATGGCTGTCTCTCTGATCTTCACTGCAGACCAACCTGTTTGTGGTAATGCTACAGACGATAGTGACATTCTCTGGAAGATTGATATAACAAATAACCTCTCTGGCCTAAAAGGCTCTTTGATCAGTTTTTTTTGGCTCTTAGGTTTTTTGATCAGCTAAGGCTAGTGTAGAAGCAATTTTATATGAAGGTGATCATCTCCACAGCTTTCACCTTCCAAAGAAAGGGAAGAGAGGAGAGAAACTTGAAGAACAGTTGAGAAACCAAAAGAGAAATACAAGTAGGTTGTAACACAGCATCTCAAGTGCACAATGATGAACACATAATGGAAAGGGCGTGTTCCTTGCCACACAATTAATTATGTTGCGTTTTTGACAGCAGTGAATTCCCTTGCCCACCATGTCAAGAAATGCCCCATTCAAGAAAATAAATAAAATCTCTTAATGGTGGAGATTTAGTGTCTGGATTGTATCTCATAACATTTTTGACAGTACTCAGCAATCAATTCAGTGAGTCCATGTCTCAAGGGGCTATGCTTTTGTTAATAAACCTAGGTTGCATTCCAACTGCTACAGAACTGAGGGATATTTTATACAGATAAGAAATGGCTTTTTCATTTTTAATGTGTATGACTTGTGTGTATCTTTGCTTCAAAATCAATTATTTGTCATGTGGGAAGTATTTCACTACCAGCAGGGGTTGCAACTGGTTTGGCTTTGTATTCTGTGGTTGGCAGCTGTGTTACCTTCTGTCTGATAAGAATGGGGAAAAAAACCCCAAACTTTTTTACTTGAGGTTTCTCTTTAGGCATGTATAAGAACACTTTGCTATATTTCTTCATCTGAGAAACAGTAGAACTTTGGATGGATAACAAAAAATATTGCAATAAAGACCCTTCTCTTGAGCTGCATGGGCTGATACTCTACTATTGTTTCTTTAATTTTTCAAATATTTGCAGCAGCTCTTATTTTGTTAGCTTAGGAAAGGTAAAAAAAGAAGCATTGGGAGTTGCTTAAAATTGTTATTGATGTTTTTTTCCTGTTGCAACTGGTGAGACACTAATAGAGAAAGAACTACTGCTTGCTTGTATGCATGTTTTCATATAAGCCCTAATACAGAGGGGGGAAAAAATATCTTTGAGTCAAGGGATCATAAACTCAGTTATGCTGGCTGGGTGGAAATGGAAATTTTCTGTTAAAAAAAAAAGAAAAAATAGGGGTAACTTAATAGGAAGATAGGAAACTTTACTAAATGTTTGGTAAGTCTCCAAGAGGAAGTAATGGAGTAGTTTATTGTTTAAAATGTGGTTGGGAAAGTTTCCTGTCTAGCCCTTATTCAATACCTAAGGGTAAAAGTTGGTGTATTCCTTACAGTGGTGTTTGATATATAAGACAGGTACATTGAAAACTAAGTGAAAGGCATGCTAAAATGTCCTGTTCTTCTCTCAAAAGGCAAGATGTGGAAGTCGTTTTCTTTGCTGAGATGGTGAAGAAATATTCAATAGACATTCTGTCTGCACCTTTAGTCAATTAAATGCTTAAATTGCTGTATGCTCCTCATATTTTATGTTTCATAAAATCAATTTAACAGCTTACTGCTGGTGTTCTTACTGTGTAAGACTGTAGATCTTTTTTTAAAGCACAGAAGATGCTGTGGAACAGGGAGGAACAACTAGGCAGGTGACTGAGGAAGTTCTCCAGGACTCTGTGTAGGATGCGGAGGTGGGTTCTTTCACTGCCCTAATTTGTGTATGCTCTTGTGTTATATTGTAAGTGAAACTGGTGAGGAGCAGGTCCTTTTTTGTGTCTCGTTTTACTTTTTCTGCTGTAATGTTGTGTTTTGTGGATTCTGCAACACTTTGCTGAACTTTTTAAACACCAGAAATACTGTATGTCCCAGTTATGCCATAAGCAGTAATTCATCCCAAAAAAGCACTGCTAATCGATCTGTAGACTGAAAGTTGTTCAGTCCCTACTTATCATATGTTTACAGGAATTTGAAAAACTCTGATGATGATTTTAGAATCAGAGGAAGTGATTTTAGAATCAGAGGAAGTATCAATTGGATTAATTCTCAGTTTAATGAGGGCTAGTCAGGTTGAGCTAACAGAAATCTATAATTTGTTACTTGAATAGTGCGACGAGCGAGGGAAGGCAAGCAG
>NW_009211301.1:0-298 GCF_000690835.1 Fulmarus glacialis
ACCTTTGGGCGTGGACGTACGCGGTGTTTGAGCCCGGCTGCGGTGTGCCCTTCCCACCGTGTCGGACGGACCGTCCGGTGCGCGGAAGCTGTTGTGGCCCCGGCAGAGCACGGGAGACCCCACTCATCCTTCCCTCGCTCAGCCCCAGCTCAGCCTTTAGTGGAACCAAGATGAACTCCTAAATCCTCAGGCCTGGTACAGGACAAATGCTCTGGATCAATTTTATGAATAATTTTTGTTGTTTGTTGTGATTTTCAGGGAAAACAATTTTTCTGTTTAGAATTTCTGCGGGTGCTTT
>NW_009211301.1:352-609 GCF_000690835.1 Fulmarus glacialis
TTAAAGTTAAATGAAAGCTTCTTTTAAGAAGGGAAGAAAAATAAAATCAAAGGTATTCTCACAAATATTACAGATCTGCTGATCAGCCATTTTCCGTTAAAAATTGTTGAAAAGTTTTAACGCCTCCTCCCCCTACAAGATCACCCCCACGTGCCCAACTTCACCCGGTCGTCTTTAGCCCCGATTTATGCTCGGGCTTGACCCCAGCACCCCGGGAGCTTTGCACGGTGCCTCTGCCGCCGTATCTGCTCCACGCA
>NW_009211301.1:756-2545 GCF_000690835.1 Fulmarus glacialis
CCCCCCCACGTGCCCAACTTCACCCCGTCGTCTTTAGCCCCGATTTATGCTCAGGCTTGACCCCAGCACCCTGGGAGCTTTGCACGGTGCCTCTGCCGCCGTATCTGCCCCACGCACCGAGAGCTGCGGGGCAGCCTGCGACCCCCCCGGGGGGCTCTGCAGAGGGGGTCCTGCACAGCGTCCCGCAATGGGGGTCCCACAAAGGGTTCTGCAAAGGGGCTTCCACAGTGGGGGTCCCGCAAAGGGCTCCTGCAAAAGCGGTCCAGCAGCCGCCCAGCCCTGACGATGCCTTCCATGCAGTGGGAGCCCACCGGAGTTAAGGTGCAGGGGGTGCAGCCCCCGGAGCTGTCGCGTGCGCCCCTCGGACGGCCAGTGCAGGGACGTGGGTTGGGGTCCCGCAGCCCCCCGGACTTGCCGTTGCGCAGGTTTAAAGCCGAGGAGCTTTAAGGGAGGTGCTCTGCGCCCGCCCGGGACAGCCTGATTGCATTGCTGGGGTTGCACCATTGATTTTCTTTCAGCAGGGAACAAGCCCTAAAGGTCCTCCCGGATTGCTGTTGGGTTTGTCATACAGCCTGTAACGCCGAATACCGGCGTGGAGGTGGGTTAGGTGAGATAAGCTGCTGCTGGTACCAGCTGGGCCCTGGCACCCGCTCATGTGCCTGCACTTACCCTCTGATTGAGCAGAGAGAACACCGGGCGGCAGCCGGCAGCGAGGAGGGCTCCTGCGTCCCTGGGAGAGGGGGGTCACTGCTCCTCAGGAAGGCTGCGAAAGGTAAATCTCACAAACCCGTTGGATTTTGGATGCCCTTGACTCCCTTTCCTGCAGGAAGGGCTGGCTGAAGTTTGGTGACTGTGCCTGCTGCCTCTGGCTGGTGTAAAGAGTTGCTGGGAGAAGGGCGTTTGATCAGGAAATGGAGCCTGATTGAAAACAAGGGTCTTTGCAATAGTTAATAGCTGAGCAGAGGCACCCGGTGAGATAGTCGGGAGCTGCGGTCCCTTGCAGAGCGCCTTCAATGGGACTTCAGCCAGGATGGCGCTTTGTGTGAGCGGGTGGTCCTTTTACTCTGGTTCCGCCCGTCAGATCTAGGATGTTGGAGGCAAACCTCGTACGCGTGCACAGGTGAGGTTTTCATGAACCAGGCACGATTTTTTTAGGCTGCTCAATTTAGGATTACCAAGAGTCTCGTTTCCAGAACTGCTGCGTTGGTGTCTGCTGTGGCTCAGCTGCACCGGGTGCTGGTGGAGGGGCTGGGTGGGACGGTGGTGCAAGGCGGTGGAGTGCTCGGGAGCGGCCGGGTGAAACCGAGGGAGTTAAAACAGTGAAAGGAAGGGAAAAGTGTCCAAAGCTGGATGGCTCTTTGGTGGAAAATCTGGAATCTAGCAAGAAATGTACTGGGGGATGAAGATGCTGCTGGGCAAAACGCTGCTGCAGGAGGGGACCTGTCTGGTGCAAGAGGCCTCAGGTGAGAGTTAGGTGTTTGGGTGGTTAAAGATGAAGCAAGAGAGGTAAATAGAAGTAAAATTACATAAGGAGGTGAAAGCTGTGTTAATAAAAAAAAAAAACCAACTACTATTTTAATTGCCTAAAGACCGGGAGGTGAGTGAGGAGCGGGTGGAGGCTCTGAGGCGGCCGGTGGGCAGGGGCTGGGGCGGGCCGGAGCCACAGGGGTGTGACCCTGACTGTTCCCAGCTGTGTTGGGAAAGACAGGAGGAGACGAGAGATTGCACCGAGACAAAAACCTCCCAGGAGTGGGAGGAGAAATGCTGAAAGAAAACCGAATTTCACAAC
>NW_009211301.1:2922-4376 GCF_000690835.1 Fulmarus glacialis
TGATGAGCGAAAACCTGCCAGGTACAGCCACGGGAAGGATCTGGAGTCTCGAGCTGGGGAGGAAGAGGAGTTGCTCTTGTGTTGCTACTGAGATCAATATTAAGACACGTTTAATTTATTTTCTGTTTTGCTGATCTGAGAGATGGGACGGAGGGATGAGCTGAACACACCAAATAATAGTTGGAGAAGGGGATTAGGGAAGTCAGCATGGAGAGGTGTGAAGGTGATGGGTGGACAGACGGCTGTGGGAGAGCAGACACCCCCCCCCCGGCGGGGGATGACACGGCACCCAGCAGAAGGGCCTGTCCCCTCAGGCCGGGTGTTGGTAAGGCTCAGGTGGGCTCTAAGAAGACATTTGAAGAAATCAGCGTAGTAGCAGATTTTTGCTTAGAGTTTTTTCCCAGAAAAGTTGTGAATTTGTTAAAAAATGGGGTGATGAAATTTGTCATTGCTGGTGCAGTTGTTTGTCGGCAACCACGGAGAGACGGAATGAGAAAGGGCTTAAAAGGCGAGCAGCTTATGCCTGGTACAGAGCCGAATGATGGGAGGGAGAAATAATGGGGTCGCACTGAGAAGTCAGCAACAGGACTCCTGCCCAAGTGTCTTCCGTCCGTCCGACGGGAGCAGGACGCTGCCAGCCAGCGTGGCACAGAGCTCTGCACCAAATCAAACTGTGCAATGATTAATAGCTGCTGAAAAGTTCAATTTGTGGGTATGAAAAAGAAAGGCAGATCTTGGATTGCACAAGAAACTCGAGTGCAGATGGGGGAGGCCAGTGAAGGAGCGTGTGGGATGGTGGGCATGAAGGCAGGAGAAGAGGAGATGTTTGCAGGACTGGGGTGGGAAGGGGGGGGCCAGTTCAGTTTAAGGTTCAGCCTGGCGTCGTTTGCTCTTCACGGAGTGGAAGGTCCTTTTACCTTCAACCTGCCAGCTTGCCTCTCCGGTCGCATGGCCATAGCCCACCGTCCCCGCTCAGCCTGCGCGTCCCCCTCGGGCAGAGGAACGGGCACGTCCCGCTTGCTGGCCAGAGTTTACTTACTTATTAGAGGCATTACCGAGGCAGTGCGGCCCTTTGTAAAGCTCGTAACAGTCTCCTTTTCCATAGAGGGTTAGAGTTTACTTGTTAAAGCATCCTTACAGCTCGTGGAGACCCAGCCTGGTGTTTTGGGACTGTTGCTGTGCCAGGACGGACTGGCAGAATCCTCCCTGTCTGTGCCCTGCTGCCCGCGGGTCTTCCCGGTGTGCCCAGTGCTGCGGTGCTGCAGCTCCTGAGTCCTCAGCCTTGGAGGGATGAGTCTTCCTAACAGCTCAGCTGGTGGTGTTTTGTCAGCACCAGGAGGGACAACATATTTGTTCTTATTTTTCCTTCCCCTGCCCCTTCTCGTGCAGCTGAGGTGGGTGGGGGCTGAGCGGGTGCTGCTGGGGCAAGTTCCCTGTGCTGCGCTGCCCCGGCC
>NW_009211302.1:0-21024 GCF_000690835.1 Fulmarus glacialis
AAGTTACTAATAGTAATTTAAATAAGTATAATATAATTATTAATATTAATTAATATTCATCAAGATATAATATTAATATTAATAATTTTTATGTTAATAAGTTATTAACCCAGAGTTATAAGAGTGATCAGAACAAAAAATCAACCTGCATTGTACATCACAAAGAACAGGCTATTCTGTGTTCTTTGAAGGAAGGATGTCACTAGGAGATGGACTGAATATTGCTGTAGACAATCATCCAGTTTAAAGATGGAATGAGGACTACAAACCCTTCTCAGCAAGGACAGCAACAGAGACATCTTGCTGAATGACGAAGCTACCACTACACTAGGTCATTGGAGATGATTTTTTTATCACGCAATGTATAGGGCTATTCAAAAACATCTGGAAGGAAGAAAAGGTACAAGTAAAGCATAAAAAGTCAATCCTAAAGAAATAGCATCCATAGTAAGAAAGAATGTCAAGGACTAGCCTTTTAAGCAAACTATTTTGGTTTTTCTCTTTTGTTTTATGTTTGTTGTTGTTGAACAGGATGGTTTCTGGAAAGAAATATGTGTAAGAGACAAATTCTTGTCATGATGGAGGAATAAATGGATGGCAGAAGTGCTGATACACTGTATGATGTCAGACAAACAAATGGAGAGCAAAGGCATGTTGTTTGATTTAATGACTTAACAAACAAAACATGTATTTTGAGTCAATGTTTGTTCTGCGGCACATTGTCACTTGCCTTAATCATCCTACATTTCCACCATAGAATCCTGAAGTGAGATTCATCATGGCGTTGTAGCCATCAACATCTGAGCAGACATGGCCTTCCTTTCTAATTGATGAAGAAGCATAGGTACTTCAAAAAACCAGTCTACTGATTTATTCTAGAG
Organism: Fulmarus glacialis; assembly: GCF_000690835.1. NCBI lineage: Eukaryota > Metazoa > Chordata > Aves > Procellariiformes > Procellariidae > Fulmarus > Fulmarus glacialis. The sequence goes on from NW_009211302.1 coordinate 882, forward strand.
TCTACATTACTGTAAATTCTAGTGCTGCCTATTTCAGTTGACAACAAAGATAGCATAAAATTATCTAACTACACTATAAGCTTGTCTAAGTCTTTAAAGTGTCTGAAGTTATATGAAGCTCACCTTGCAGTTTTGCATAACATCTTTTGTACCCTTGCAGTGAACAGAACTATATCCATTTGACAATGCACTTTGGTGAACTCTTTAAACTCTGATATTCTTGTATTTAAAATTTTCTTTTTTAATACATAATTTTATTGATCTGTCATTCATAAGGATCCACGGCAGAAGTTATTAAGCTTTACAGCAATACAAAGGAATGCATACGAACTGATGTTTCTTTTTTGTGTATATAGCATACACCTTGTAAAGAAAACTGGATATCTATATATGGAAGGGAACATACGCTTACATATACATTTCCATTAACTATTATCCACTTTATATGCAAAAATTGGCTCCTGCTTATATGGAAGTGGGTGCATTAACTGAAGCATAAAAAGACACCCTCAGAGACTGCTACTAGAATTTAAATCCACTTACGATATATTTATCAGAACTGATCTAAAATTATACTTTCACTTCCTTTCATTTTCTTTGTTAATTGTCCATGTGAACAGTGGCTTGAAGTTGTGACTGATTACTTATATAGACTAACCACTTAAAGGACTATAAAATAGGGAAAGGGCATTGTAATTACATGGTTTCAACTGCAGGTATTAGTATTCAAGAAGAGTGATTTTTCAAGGGAAGATCAAGCCTCATAACCATGAATTAGGAGTCTTTCTCAACATAACTGACACGGTAACTATCACTACCGGTCTTGAAAACCACGACAGCTTTAAAATACCCTAGCTGTAATTGTGAAATGGTTAGCTGGCTGTCAGTTGTTCTATGGTTATATCTAGGTTTACTTCCATATGATGTTTATTTTGTATTGGAAAAGCATTAGAAGTCTTGACAGTTATAAGATACAAATTTACTTACTTCCATTTATTTTTTAACTGTCCGAGGCAGAAACCAATTTCTTTCAACATGTTTGAATAACACCTTTTAAAGAGGATCTAGATCACCCCTGGAAATATTTTATATTCTCTCTCCAGAAATTATATGCAACTATATTTTTACCATTGTATTTTATTGCCTATGACCCTTTGACATACTATGGAAAGCATGTATATGACCTGAAAGTTTATAACATGGAATGTAAACAGAATTTCATCCCAGGATGAAGGAGGCTTTGCCTGGACTGATGCAGGAAAATAAGGTCTTTTAAGGGTCATCATGACTTCTTGTTTCCTGACCCCACCAAAAGGCTGGAGACATACGGTATTGCTCAAATAAGAGGGCAGACCTGAAATTTTTACATAAGTCTTTCATCAGAGCACTGTCTAATACCCCAGGTTAATACTGCAACTATATCCTTACCAATATTATATGTAACTATATAATTGTATATAGCTATATTGTTAACAGTCCTGCAGAGGAATTTGACACAACCTGTTTGTTCCAGGTACAGCTCTGATCCCAGAGCCTGGTTACAGCAATGAGAATTTCTGGAAATGGTCTCTGGATCCCAGCAGAGGCAGTTGCACCCCCAGCAACATTGGCAAGCATCCAGCTGGCAAGTGAGGGCAATTACCCTGTTGGAGAATTTTCCTTTCCTTCCTAAATGTCCCTTGACTGAAGTCTGGTTTCTACCCTGTCTAGGTTCAGCTTCCCAGTTTTTCCAGAACAATGTACCCAGGAGGAAGGAGGAGAGACTGCCTGGTAAAACAGCTCTGGCTTTGTTTGCATTGCTCACAATCTGTGAATATTAGGCGTATTAATTAATAATGCTTTGCACTAATATAGCTCATTTGATTAAAGGTTCTGAAAGTGTATTTATTGATGCATTATCATGCTAGATGCTCAATATAGGCAATCATTACGTCTGTAAAACAACACAGGAACAATAGTGGTTTCAGTCTTCTGTTACTTGTGGAATAAAATCTGACAATTGGAAAAAAGTTTTACCATATATGTTTTTTTTAACACCAATAAAATTGTAATTCATAGGTGTAAATTGAAATCACAATGTTGTAACAAACTTTTTTGCCCCTAAAATAAATACGTGATTCTGACAGTGCAGTAGTGATCACAAGGAAGTATGGTGTTAAAGCAAATGTCCTGCCTTTTCAGCATTCCAAGGTAGTAGAATGGAACAACAAATACTTCAAGCTTTTTCTTCATTGAAAAATTATATACATACATACATAGGCATGTATACACATAGGTACATGTATATATTAGTTCCTCTAAAAATGAGGTTTTCTCCTTAATTTTTCTGGCTTGTCCACTAGCCTAAAGATCTTTTGGTCTGCAGTCCTCTAAGAACTTTGAGATATATATATAGAGAGAGAGAGAGAGAGAGAGATCAGGAGAAAACTTCCATTAGCTATCAATTTATATTTACATCAAACACTGGTGGTCAGAACAGCAAACTTTTCAAGCCAAATCTCACATGCAAAGGAAGCATGCTTTCTGAAGGTTTAGTTCCCAGGCAGAAAAGGAAAATCTGTTTATCATCTAGAATATAACTTTGAATTTCTCATTTTGATTACTGATCTTTGTGATAGGATGAAGAGGATTTTTGTTTTCAATTAAGACTTCAGTGCTTGCCATTTTATGATCTTATTAGTAGATTAGAAAGATTTGAGTTTTCAGATAGCTCCAGCCTATGGCAGAGCTGACTGGTGTGATGGGGCTTTTTGCCTGATGAAAAGGATTAAATCCACTCTTGCCTAAACATGCACAACCCATCTACTTTACATGCTCAATTTGTTTATCTGTACTCTTACAAACCAGATAGCTAAAGCTAGGACCGCAGTGCCCTTGAATGGTGTTAGAGGTCAATAATTTCAAAACTAGGAACCAGTTATGGTGTTGCTCTAGTCAAAAGTTAGCAATAAGTTGAATGAAGAATACTATTTGTTTTATTTTATATAGTGGAGTTGTTTAGCTATATAGAATCATAGAATCATAGAATCATTAAGGTTGGAAAAGACCATTAAGATCATCGAGTCCAACCGTCAACCCAACACCACCATGCCCACTAAACCATGTCCCTAAGCGCCTCATCTACACATCTTTTAAATACCTCCAGGGATGGTGACTCCACCACTTCCCTGGGCAGCCTGTTCCAAGGCCTGACCACTCTTTCAGTAAAGAAATTTTTCCTAATGTCCAGTCTAAACCTCCCTTGGCACAACTTGAGGCCATTTCCTCTCGTCTTATCACTATTTACGTGGCAGAAGAGACCAACCCCCACCTCGCTACAACCTCCTTTCAGGTAGTTGTAGAGCGCGATGAGGTTTCCCCTAAGCCTCCTCTTCTCCAGACTAAACAGTCCCAGTTCCCTCAGCTGCTCCTCATAAGACTTGTGCTCCAGATCCTTCACCAGTTTCATTGCCTTTCTCTGGACACGCTCCAACACCTCAATGTCCTTCTTGTAGCGTTTACGTGAAAGGTAAGGCTCAGTACATGGAAACAAAAATGCATGCATAGACATTCCAGTATCATCCTGACAGGAAGAAAAAACATTTAACATGAAAAATTTGTTAGTCATTTTATTAAGTCAGGCAAAAAGCAGAGAAGAGTTAAAATTATTTCCCGTCAACAACCTGTGGAGGAATAAAAACTATCCCCTAAGAAACCAAAGAAACTTTTAAATGTGAGAGGGAGATGAAAGGAAGGGATATGAATTTCAGCTGAATGTCAAGTAATGTGTGAAAAAAAGAGTGAGAAACAGTGAATGCCTAAATAAACATGCCCTTTTGTGACAGTGTACTGGTTTTGTAAGCCTGAGGTCTTAGGCTTACAGAAGAGCTCGATCCCTAACCATTTGCAGAGGTACGCATTGCAAACAGCATGTCAGCTGGAACACGCAGAGTGAAAGCAGCCTCTGATCAAAGCTCAGGACAGGCAGGTACAGATAGAGAGTGCAGACACAGAGAGATGCTTAGTGTGCTGATGATCCCTAAAACTATGACCATTTCCACATCCCCATGTAAATATACCTCCAGAAGCTGCCCAAAGAGCTGGGGGTGGGAGGGACTGAGGGAAGAGATTCCTTCCAATAATCAGTGTTATCCCAGAAAGGTCATTGGTATAACTACTTGAAAAACAGAATATGAGAGAGGAACAATACACTCTCTAATAAATCTGTAAATACTCATAGGAAGTCATAGCAGAAAAGTAAGGCCAAAATAATCTTCTTCAAGCACATGAGTGGAAAACTGTAAACACGAGGCATTATGTGGGGCATTATCACCTGTTCACTCTTTGCTTACCAAGGCAAAACTTTAAAAATCTTGGGAAAGCCAGACACACATATTTGTGACCTTAGAAAGTTTATCTGAAGTCAGCAAAGAAATCTTAAAGGAAAATAACTTTACTTATATAAGGGGTTTTATTCTGAGCTTGCAAAGCCTTTTTGCCCTCAGCATGGTCTCTGAACAAGTGAATGTCCCATACTGTAGCTATCAGCTTGGCTTTTCAGCCTGAGTCATCTCTCTTTCAGGAGAGGCCATCATTTTCCTTCTTACTTGGTCGGTTTTCTGAAAATGGTGACACCCTTTTGAACCACTATTGGCCTTATATACAGAAGATCAAAGGGAAGGAGAGGATATGCTCCATAAATCACGAAGCAGTAGTGTAAGCTCTTGTCCCCCATGTACACAAACAACAATTACAATAAAATTGAAGGATCGAATTCTCGGTTCTTTCTCTACTTGTTTTGCCCTGTGGTGGCTAAAAGAAAGTATTTTTGGTTATTTGTTTTGGTTTGTTTTTAAATACTGTTATTCCAGTGGCTTTCCGCTGAGAATAGGTTTCTGTGAAACAGCTGCTGTCTTTCTCATTGATTAGTTTAAAGGTATTCTGACACAGAAATTGGGTATTCAATCACCTCAGTTTGTCCATGATGCTCTGTCACGTTACAGGAAGATATCACGATTACATTTAACAACATTTCTCTTGTTCCTGTCTGTTTCCAGGTCTGCAGAGGTTTTTGGAGTTTTTTGGGTTTTTTGTTTACTGCACTATTTGTTAGCTCAGTTTCATGTTCCTGTGAGCACAATTCAAGATTCTTTCCTCTGCAAAGCAATTTAGAAAGTTAAACTCCCTGACAAAAATCCCATGATTCACAGAAAAGGCCATGAGGTTTGCTTCAATTTCAGTAATCAAAGGAGGTCAAAAAGGTTCCTTTTAACTCTGCAAGAAGATTCTTACTGGTTACTATGTTGCAGCATTGAGCTAATTCTGTTCTTGCTAAGGCTTTAATATCAGATCTCAAGCAAAATATTTCTTCTTTGATCTTCACCTAAGTGATCATTAATGTATAGGACTACACACTATAACAGCAATGGGACACAACATAAAATGTAATGTAGATTGTCCTGCAAGATATTTGAAGGCAACTGAAAATATGGCTTATTTTTAATGGACAGTAACGGGGAAATACAGAAATGTTTTTTTCTTAGCTTAGTCTATCGCTGCAGTGCTATATAGTTATAGTTTCATTGTTAGTTGCTGTGGTTTAACCCCAGCCGGCATCTAAGCCCCACACAGCCACTTGATCGCTCCCCCCAGTGGGATGGGGGAGAGAATCAGAAGGGTAAAAGTGAGAAAACTCATGGGTTGAGATAAAGACAGTTTAATAGGTAAAGAAAAAGCCTCGCATGCAAGCAAAACAAAACAAGGAATTCATTCACTCCTTCCCATGGGCAGGCAGGTGTTCAGCCATCCCCAGGAAAGCAGGGCTCCATCATGCGTCACAGTTACTTGGGAAGACAAACGCCATCCCTCCAAACATCCCCCCTTCTTCTTCTTCCCCCAGCTTTATATGCTGAGCATGACGTCATATGGTATGGAATACCCCATTGGCCTGTTGGGTTAACTGTCCTGACTATGCTCCCTCCCAGCTTCTTGTGCCCCTGGCAGAGCATGGGAAGCTGAAAAGTCCTTTACTAGTAAACATTACTTAGCAACAACTAAAACATCAGTGTGTTATCAACATTATTCTCATACTAAATCCAAAACACAGCACTATACCAGCTACTGGGAAGAAAATTAACTCTATCCCCGCTGAAACCAGGACATTAGTGTACACAAAAGCACCACTGTTGTTAGACAGATGCTTTCAATGTATGAACTGTTCTTTCAGACGTATTATATCTTCACAAGAAATCACCTCACCATTAATATCCACAATGAATAAAATTCAGTCTACTTTCTAATTAGAATCGATACATTTATGACTGTCTTAACTTCAGACAGTTGGAACTCTTCATAAAGCTAACCTGAGAATTTTTGAAACAAATTCATAAGACTTTCTGTACTAGAATCACAGAATGATTGATGTTGGCAGGGACCTCTGGAGGTCATCTAGTCCAACACCCTGCTCAAGTAGGACCACCTAAAGCAGGTTGCCCAGGACCATGTCCAGATGGCTTTTGAGTATCTCCAAGGATGGAGACTCCACAGCCTTCCTGGGCAATCTGTGCCAGTGGTCACAGTAAAAAAGTGTTTCCTGATGTTCAGATGGAGCCTCTTGTGTTTCAGTTTGTACCCATTGCCTCTTGATAACTTATTCAAAGTATGTTTAAAGTCTTTGTGTCATATAAAGTTAAAATAAAACATAAAATTTGAAATGCATACCTCAAAAAATAAAATATTCCAAAGAAAAATATTAGCTATGAAACTTATTAAGGTATCTAGATACTCAGAATTTGTTTTCAACTCTATGCGGTTCCTAAAATACTGATACTATAAAAACCACTCTTTTCATCTCCAATTTGGCTTGTTTTATACAGTCATTAAGGCTCAAACCAAGCTAATTCTCTCTGTAGTCCTTATGAGAAATTTTTAGTGGCATTAGAAATTAAGCGAATGCACATGAAAATGGAGGAAATAACAATCTAGTATGTATCAAAAAACATACCAACAAACATATACCCAATAAAACAGCCTTATACATTTCAAGCACCGTTCCCCAAACAAACAGACCTTTCTGAAAACAAAGGTCATAAAGTTAGCAGACTGAAAATTGCTCAGCATGTTCATCCTGTGCTGGACTGTCTTTCTCAGACACATCTCAAATAAAATAATTTGATACTGAATAACAGGATTATTGGTTTTGTATATCTAAGACATTTAGCCACAAATATAAAATTTAGCAAATGGTTAAATTATAATATTTCCAGCAATCAAGGCACCTAAGCTTTTAGGAAAGACAAGCTTGTGTGAGTTCAAAAAGAGATAATAAATTGGTGTAGTGAAAGAATAAAATAATGAAAGAAAAATTATTTTTTCCCCTCAGAAATGGACTTGCAGGACTTTGGACTTCTGTGAGTGAATTAGATGAAGCAGGCAAAGCACTGATGAGCTGTACTTATTGATTGAAGCTTTTCAGAAATTAGATCTTAATACTGAGTCACCGAATCAATATTTAAGTGTTAATATGGACATTAAAAGTCTAAATTTAGATTTCTACTTTAAAAAAAATGTACCTAAAAAAAATGTATAAATAATTTGTATGATTAGCAATGTTTACAAAATATCAAAGCAGTTTTCAAATCCCCTGCAAAAAACCTCACACATTTCAGAGTAAGGCAAGAAAAAGTGATTGAGTATCTTTTAAAAAAATATAAAATTAATACTATAACTTTTCATTAAGGAAATACAACACAAAAACAGGATCCGAAAACAGCAGTTTCCATCAGGTTTAGTTATAGAAGTCAGTATGTACTGTTAAGAAAAATTCCAGTTATTTTTCTCATTAAATACTTCTTCTGAAATAATTAGTTTCTCATGGAGATGTTCAGATTATATTCCCTGAAATTCAAATATCTCTTAATATGAAAGTGTATGAATGCCTTCTCACAGGTGTTCTGGTAACCATGGAAATTTAGTTGCATACTTACATAGGGTCTTTTTAAATGAGGGCATTTTTAAATATAATTGAGGTAGAATCAACTGATCTATAGCAGAGGTATATGTTTTCTGCAGATTAATATTCTCTATTCACTGATTTGGAAAAAAAGCAAAGTTAATTTAAAACAATGATTTCCACTGACAAGCAACTAGCATAAATCTTCAACAAAGCCAGCCAGGAGTAGAAAAATCAATTTATTCAAATATGTGGGCAGATTTGTGTGATAAAAAGGATAAACCTAATACAAGCATTTCAACAGTAGATTTTTCCTGAGAACAATTTGGCTACTGCTCACTATCTCTTAACAGAAGTAGCTACTAGGTACTATGCTGCAAGATTTCGGTTCGTTTTTCAGTGATTAAAACCATAGTGTGACATATGGAAGTAAAACTCCAAATCCTTCTGGATTCCCAGTCAGTCTGTGGGACTGCAAATGGACAAGCACCTTCTTGCATGCCGATCACAGTGGAGCTCTAGGCAGGCACAAGGCTGTGCTCCCAGACATCACCCTCTAGGTCAGACTGGTCTCACTGCAGCATCTCTGAACCTCTTCCAGGCTGAAATGAAATTTCCCTTCAGGGAATTTTCGTGGAAATGGATTTGACTGAGACAAGAAATATGCTGCTGGGGGACAATTTACAGAGGCTCCCACATCCGATAGAGAGGGTAGTGGAGGGAATGTATAACTGTACCCAGGAAATTAGGGTCCATGAGGTGTGAAGGGGAAAATTCAGTCTTTTCTGCCCTCTGGTTAGTACTTCTCACACAGCAAGTTCTCTGTGTTTTGTGCTGAAAATTTCAGCTTAGCGAAGATATAGTTTCAGTACCGGTCAATGGTCTTTGGGGGTTTTTTTTGTTTATTTTTATCACAGCTAGATGCTAGATATGGCTTTCTGTACAGATATGTGTCGTTAACATTACTCTTGTTTATCAGGAAAGTAAGATTTGCAGTATAAATTGGGTAGAACAGTAAAGGAATTTATAGCTTGGCAATTTTTTTGCAATGAGTAGGCTTCACCATCACTAACAAAGCCATCTTTAGCTCAAAGTGCAGTACCAAAAAAAAGCTGCAAGTGAACACTCAGCACAGCATGTCACCAAGGATGGACCAGCAGTGTGATTCAGCGTGTAAAGGGTGCTTTTTAATTTACTGCTTGATTAAAGAATCTTTTATCTGGTCTTACTATCCTACCACTATATGGTCATTACACTAATGTAGCTACTACAGACTCTGTCTCAGTTTTGTTCCATTGTACTTAACTAGGTGCTTTTGGTGTTAGCACTTTTGCAGGAACCAGTTCATCATTTGTTGGTGTAAATTAGCTCCAACAAAAATATATTAATTAATATTGGTTCTGAGTGGATAATATCCTACTATCAGGGTAGAACCTGAAAATCTCTTAATGATTATATTGCTACGTTATGGTAATGAAAATAGTTATTTTTCTATTAATTTATCTTCACCTATTGTGTAAGTTTAATAATTGCCTCAGAGACTGTAATCTCATATGTAATAACATCCATTTTAAAAATAATGTTTATAGTGAATATTTTGAAATATACTCAGAAGACAGTTAAATGCAAATAAACTTTTTTAGAGTACTGACTGAAAATGACTGAAAAATACAACTGGCAGTATGATTTGAAGAAACAATTTTACAGTAATTTTCTAGATAAATCCACATCAGCATAAACACATACAGACAGTCTTATTGTCTAACTCAGAGATTATTTCACCATTCAGATTAATAAATTATCATGGGTTTTGACATTATTAGTAGTATTTATTGCAACTGAACATGGCATTCTTGTAAAATGGTATGGTATTGCAGACTGTATGGCTGTAATTGGGCCTTCTGACAGTTCTGGTCAAAGCGAACAGAATAATCACAAATGAAAATGGTGCTATGATTTTCATCTGCATCTCCAGGGATGACAACTGTTGTCAATCATCTGTTCTGATACAAACACTTTAGTCTCAGATATTGAAACTCTAAGTTTACAAATACCATAAGTGTTCTGTTGTCCTACACTACTTATAGTCTATCACTCACCTTAAGTCTCCTCTGGAGACACAACCTCTGCACTTGCTGAAACTACTCATATAAGACAGTTTTCTGCATTACAGGTGGAATCTACAATCATTTTTATAAGTCACATTCATAATGTTCTTCTTTGTATAACATCTTCAATTCAAGGATCCTATAATAATTAGTTAGACCCAAAAATTCATTTTTGAAACAGATTGTATTTTCCTTAATTTACAGAAGGTGGCATTTTGCTCAGGAGACTTAGCCTATTCAGTTCCCTGGCTAAAATAATGTGGTCTGAACTTCTAAACATCATTCTCCCTCTATTCCTTATCATAATTCAAAGTTTGTTGAAATTAAGTTTTTCCTCCATTGAATCCACTGAGCTTTGGATCTGGAATAGAGTCTTTTTTATATCGGCAGGTACATTCAACTTTCACCTGAGACTGAAGATCAAATTGAGAGAGACTTTGCACCTAGTAAAATCATTTTTTAAAGCCGTGAACTCTTCTCCAGTTCTTCATCCAGTCAGATAAATTTGACCTCAACACATCAGTGAAGGTTTTCTTGAACAACAGGTAGCAATTACTGTATGCATACTGTCCAGTGACTTCAGCAAGGTATCGTTCTTCATTCTGCCAGTGAGCTTCCCTTTAATAGGCAGAAAAGATTTATGATTGACAGAGAATACATCCAAGTTATGAAATATTATTCTGTCATTGCAAGCCACTTAATGGCTCTACTGGGAAACAAAGAAATGAACAAAACAACAACAAAAATGCACAATCTAGCCAAGCCAGTAACACATCATTATAAATCAGTAATAGTAATTTATCCTTTTTTTTTCCCCCACAAAGAGCTAGATTTCATCAGTAATATCAAATAATCATAGATGTCCTTAGCGTTCATGGTACTTTATGAGACATGGGAACACTACACCCCATTTTCACAGTAGAGAGCTACACAAGTTGTTCTGCTGCAAACCTTGCCTAGGGGAGATTACCAGGAATGAAGGTGGGAAATCAGTGAATGTTTTTCACCTAATCAATTAACTATGCATAAGTTAGAAGAAGAGTCAGTTTTTAGGGAAACTGAAATGATACTCTAGCATCAGATGCCAATATTATTCTTGGTGATATTAATTTCTGGGCTTTGGAGATAAAGTCCTTAATTAATTCATTTAAAAGATATCTTGTGAAAGAATCTTAGTTAGATTAAATCATTATTTCAGGAAGCAATGTGCCAAATTAGGCAAAGCTAATTAGGGTAGTCAGGAAATTGGCCTATCCACCAGTTTACAGGCAATGTGGGTAGTCTTTTATCTGTAACTATCTCTTTGCTAGCAGGAACAGCATTTTATTTGAATTTATCAAAGGTTTGGGAATAATTCCATTGACAAAGACTCTGAAAAAAGCGAGCAGAAATAGTCTCCCTAGCATAGTGAGAATTGTTTAATTTATTTACAATAATGAATCATTCAAAAATACCTGCTAAAAATGTTATGAACAGTGACATCTCAGAAACAATGTTTTATATGAAACATCAGTTTGCTCTTTTATTCCAGGGAAAAGACTAAACAGACCTTTGTCCTATTAAATATGATTTTAACACTAATGGTAACGATTAACGTGGAAGCCAGGATGGAAAGTTTTCAAATTCTTATTTGTTTGCACACATTTTAACAACTTGAAATTAATTTTCTGAATGTTAGCTTTTCAGTAAACTAGAGCTATTCTATTAATAGAGCAGCACTAGTGCATTATTAAACAATAATTAGTTAATTGTGTCTCATCAGAAAAGACATGCTGTTAAATGATATTTAGCAATGTATTTTTATTTAATTTGTAAACACCAAAAATCAATTTATCACCAGACATTAAAAAATTAAGTGATTAAACATTAAAAAAAGACACAGCCGATGACAGTATCTTGCCCACCACCATATGATGATGTTCTCATAACAAGTAATTCACAAATCATGAATTTGTGAGAATTTAAGCAAATTTAACTTTTATTACTCAGCAATGAGAAAAAAAAACCTTAATGCTGAAAAGAAATAATATAGAGAGCATATTTGTTATGTGTTAACCCCCGTAGACAGCTAAGCACCACATGGCTGCTCGCTTACTCCCCCCACCTGGAATGGGGAGAGAATCAGAAGGGTAAAAGTGTGAAAACTCATGGGTTGAGATAAAAGTAGTCTAATAGGTAAAGCAAATGCTGTATGCTCAAGCAAAGCAAAATAAGGTATTCACAGAATCATAGAATAGTTTGGAAGGGACCTTAAAGGTCATCTAGTCCAACCCCCCTGCCATGGGCAGGGACATCTTCAACTAGATCAGGCTGCTCAGAGCCCTGTCCAATCTGAGTTTGAATGTTTCCAGGGATGGGGCATCTACCTCCTCTCTGGGCAATCTGTTCTAGCGTTTCACCACCCTCATCGTAAAAAATGTCTTCCTTGTATCTAGTCTAAATCTACTCTCTTTTAGTTTAAAACCATTCCTCCTTGTCCTGTCGCAACAGGTCCTGCTAAAAAGTTTGCCACCATCTTTCTTATAAGCCCCCTTTAAGTACTGATAGGCCACAGTAAGCTCCCCCCAGAACCTTCTCTTCAACAGGCTGAATAACCCCAACTTTCTCAGCCTTTCTTCATACGAGAGGCATTCCATCCCCCAATAATTTTTGTGGCCCTCCTCTGGATCCCCTCCAACAGGTCCATGTCTTTCTTGTGCTGAGGGCTCCAGAGCTGGACGCAGTACTCCTGGTGGGGTCTCACCAAGGCAGAGTAGAGGGGCTAAATAACCTCCCTTGGCCTGCTGGCCACGCTTCTTTTGATGCAGCCCAGGATATGGTTATTTGGGAAGACAAATGTCATAATTCCAAACGTCCCTCCTTCCTCCTTGTTCTTCAGCTTTTATTGCTGAGCTTGATGTCATATAGTCAGTTGGGGTCAGCTGTGCTGGCTGCGTCCCCTCCAAGTTCTTGCCCACCCCCAGCTGGTGGGGCAGTGTGAGAAGGAGAAAAGGCCTTGATGCTGTGTAAGCACTGCTCAGCAATAGCTAAAACATCCCTGTGTTATCAACATGGTTTTGGTCACAAAGCCAAAACATAGCCCCATATGAACTACTATGAAGAAAATTAACTATTCTATAAAATTAATTATCCCAGCCAAAACTAGTACAATACTGTATATTCCATACTGACCCAAATGAAAAACAGGATTTTTGTGAAGCCATTATACTAGGAGGAGAAAAAAAAAAGGGGGGGGGGGATCACAAAAAATAAGAAAACATTGTTTCATCCACTTTATACTCACACTTTATCTTGGAGGTGGATTTACTACACTTTGCCATTGAAATCCCAAATTTTATCCCCTGGTGACCCAAGCCTGTTTTGCAATTAAATGTCTATTAAAATGTCATTGCTTTTCACCTTTCCTCTCCTAATACCATAACAGACTGCAGGATGTTTTCACAACTCTGTAAGATGGATCCTTCATACTTAATGCATACATTACTAATAATACTGAAACACAAAATTCCTCCATATCCACAAAAATACTGACAAAGACACGAGAGCATCTAAATAATCACAAAAAAAAAAGTCTTAGCCAGACTACATATTGTACTCTTCATCTCAAAAAGAATGCATGTATTCCTAGGGAAATGGTACAGAATGTATTCTTTTAAAAAGTAATGAAAAGAATAGCTCAGATGTAACTATAGAGAACATATTTTTGTATTATTAACAGTTCTACAGGTGTTTCTTTCCATTAAATAAGTTACAACAATTGGTTATATTTTAATATAAGTTAATTAAAAATTGATTTAGTAAAGGAGCAATGTTTCTCTTGCTCATACAAGCTACCTGAAATATTCAGGACTTTCTGGTTTCATAATATTATAGTCTGGATTGCTCTAACGTTAGTACCAAACCAGAGAAATCATTAAGGGAAAAAAGCTTTTCTTGTGCATTGTACTGGGACTCAAGCAAAGGAAAAAAAAAAATTTGCCATATTACTGCAATATTTGTAATCACTTTTAAAGAGACAAGAAAACCAGGGTTTAAGTATGCAAAGTTCCTGAAAACTTGTAATGAAACTCTTTTCGCTATTATTTTTTCCACTCAGTGCCTGGATCACCAGCCAAATTGTACCTCTATGCCCTGCTTGTCTCTCTTCCATTTACATGACAATAGATGCCTGTTCACTTAATATTTTTACATACTGATTTTCAGTCAGTGCCACTCATGTTTATTTGGTTGCTAGCTTCTTAAAGTAGTAGTGGAACTTTCCTCAAACCTTCCCTTATAAACTCCATTAGCTGCTTAAAAAAGCTGCAATAGCCATAAAGAGTTGATACTTGGCTAATGTGCATCGGGTCACTCAGTCAGGCCCAACATGGAATCAGCATGAATCTCATTGTCTAGTAGTATGTGAAGCTGTGACTAACAAGGGATGAACCATCTCTAGTGTCGGAATATGCTTGCCATAAATCATGCCAACTAGGAGATAGGCAGCAGAAGTGGTTATGAATGTTGGGCATTTTGGGGTCCCTTGGAAGAAACATCTTTTAATATCAAAGAGAGATTGTATTTCATATGCTTTATCTTTCAACAAGAGCAATTAAAACAATGGGGGAATTTACAGAAACTTAAATATTCATTGCCTATTTTATATATATATATTGGTATCCAATTCTCAGTTTATACAAATACCACTAATGTAGGTGTACAGTACTGAAAACAGAAAACGTAAAAAGTATGTTTTGCAAAATATGAAGTTGCAAAACCGGATATGGCTAACAAATCATAATGTGTAAGATTAATTACATGAGTTATAAAATATATAGCTTCCATAAAGCAAGTATGGATCATGGCAGAGAATAAAAAACTTTGCATGGTTCTGCAATAACAGGTATGTATTGTGTCTGCTACAATGTTATAGCTATTAATAATATATCTAGATCACCGCTTAGCAATTAAGAGGTGGCAATCTGGAATGAGCTTGAAACCAAAGTCTTCTCCTAATTAAGGATGACAAATTCTGTATTTATAGTACATTTGCCTTTCCTGGGTTTATACTTGAATTTTTTTAAAAAAGCTCTGCCATGGTGAACTCTTTTGGTTTTCTTTCCTTTACTTGAAAATAGTATGAATCTGGGTGGCTCACTCAATGATTTTGGTTTTCCGGTTACATATCATAGCAGCTTGTTCTTTAGTTAGTTGAATAGGTATGACCTGGCTGATAAAGGGAGCTGATTAGTACAAAGATCCGTTTTCCCCTGGGCACTCTTCAATGTACAGCAACTTCTTGCAGTGTCATTTCTCAAAGTAAAGTTCAGTTATTGGCAGAAAATGTCAGCTGTCTTTTCTAAACATTGTGACTTCATTTTAGATCAGCCTCCTTGGTAGCAACATCATTAATGGTGTTCAAAGTCAGAGTCTGGTGTGCAGCAAAACTTAGCCATGAGCCTCATGAACATTCACAGGTAAATTCCACTCATGGGCTCAATGGTAGTATGCAAAGCAACCCCTGCTTTTCAAAGGCTAGGTGAAAGTCTGATGAGCCAAAGAACCTTCTTCCATCAAATGTTGATTTTCATGAAGTGGTCGATTTCCGGGAAGGGCTTATATGGACAAATAAGCATTCTCCAAATTAGTATTTTTCCTGCCAGTTCTACTGTTTTTCATCCTGGGTCAAAGGAACTCAACTATCAATCCAAGTCCATACATCTAAGCAAGTATAGAAAAAGCTGTCTTCTTATTAATCTGTTCTTCAACCCATTCTAGCTGCACTAGGTCATGCATTAGAGGACCACAATGGAGCACACTGGAAAACTAGTACATTGTGACAATCTAGTGTATAATATTTTTCATCATTATTATTCTGCTACTTTTATTCTTACTTTTATTCTGCCCCGTTTCTATTCTGCCACCTACTTGTCTCAAGTAAATTATTTCTCTGTGTGTTCATTCAATGTGTTATGTTGAATAAGACGTTGGGAGACAGCTTTATAGAGGGAGGAAGGGCTGATCATTAATTATGTTAATTATAGTGCGCTCAGCACAGTCAGCATGCTTAGGCTTCTGGAGACATATAGTGAATATTTAGATGCAGAGTATACTCACTATTGGCATTGGCATCAACACTTCCACAGTAGCACTTCTGTACCTGCCTGACATAGTCAGATCTGATGTCTACCCTTTTAGAATCATATTTTGACGGTAGGTGTAGATACTGAAGAAGACATTATGTACGTCTCAACCTACTTGATCTAACCTTTGTAAACAGTCATTTGGCTTCTCATCATCTTACAAGTCAGAAGTATCACCAAATTCTTGTATAGTGCAATGGGTGTCTCGTGATTTAGTTCACTGAACATTAACTGAAGAATCTAGAAACCCAGGTTTCTCACTTGCGTTATGTATTTGACACATTTGACCTTGAATCATTTACCCTTATTTTGTATTTTACTCTGAGACCAGCAGAGAAACAGCACCATCTAAGCACTGTTATTAATTATAAAGTCAAAGGTTATTCAATGCTTTGTTTAAGCTCTTTAATGGTGAAGTACACATTTTACTAATTTTTCATGTGCAATACTGTTTTTGTACTCCCACCAGCTCCTTTGTTACAGTGCATTATGGCATTAAATGTAATTTCAGAGAATTGCAGTTATCCTATGCTTAATTGACTCCAGGACACAAAATTAATCATTTCACAGGCCATGTTCATTTTATTTCTTTCTCTCTCTCTCTTGAGTATAATTATGTCTTTATACTGGATAGACACATGATCTACTGATAAAATTAAGAGATTAATTACTTTCTCTGATTTCTTTAAGATCAGATATGGCACTTACCGTAGGACAGCCTAATAAGATCAAGGCAGATAATTACAAAGCTTTAAACTGTATTGTTTGCTGCTTTCACTTTTGGATTATTAATAGACAGAGTATTGTATCTTCATTTTGAGGGCATGCTTCATAAGTTATGAAAAATTTCAGAGCCCCACTTTAGGCAGCAAAAATTCTTAGGTCATCGTCACCCAAATCCTGTACTCTTGAATGTACAATACACTCTGTTTCAGCCAATGGATAGGTGAGAGGTGATGATACAGCACAATCTCATGAAGCACTCAGATCTCTGACTATGTGTATGAGACAGAGTAAAAAGTTAGGAGGAAAAGGAAATAATATTTTGTTATTGTTAAATTGTTTATAATTGGTAAATAATTTTTTTGTTAATAACATTTTAACCTAATTATAATATTACTTTTATCATTAAACCTAGTCTTAAAGCAGCTGTTTTAGACAAGAAAATATTTGGAATGTTAAACTTCTATATTGTACCTGCCAGTCCAGAAATTTTTGTTTTAAGTTAAAGGTGCACATTAAAATGATATTCTTTTGCAGCAAGAAGTGTGTGTGTCTCTTTGCAATGCTAGAGCCAAATAGGCTAGAAAACTCTTACTTCTCTTGGTATGGAATATTGCCACTGCATTTGAAAAAAAAAAAAAAAAAGTGATGATTCTTATTACCAGTAAAGAAGATAATTCAAAAAAGAGAAGTTTGGACAATTAATTCTGTATGTCCTGCCTTGCTTTTCCAACCCTCACCCTCTAGGCTGCTACTTATACAGAAGGAAGGGAGAAGGTCTTCTTGGTTCTCAGTTTCTCCAGAACTTTCTTCTTCAGTAGAGCGGAAATGAGCTATTTTACAAGATGTCAGAATACACAGCTTATGAATAAAAATGAAATAAGAAGAGTCAACTAATATAATTTACTTTGCTCGGGAAGTGACAGACTGATGCTCATTTGGGATGAAAACCTCCATCTCACTCAGAATCTGCAGGTCAATAAAAACCCATTTCTGAACCTGTGAACCCTCTTCCGTGAATTCAGAATAATTCAGAAACTGTTCTTGCAGATGAATTTCATAAATATGAAAATAGCTGCACCAATCTTCAGAATGTTACTGGATCATTACTGGACAGCTATTAAATAATACATTATGCAGTAATAATATTCATTTTCCCATAGCTTTGAAATAGGTCTGCTGCAGTTTGCTTGTGTCTTCAAATCTAAGGTTGAGCCTGAAGGTGAGCTATCTATATAATTTTCAAATGATAGAAAATAGGATAATTTAAACCACAATGCTCCTATATTTTAGATATGTATTCATGCCATATGACGCTGTTCTTCATTCATCACCCAGCCTGACTGAATGACCAGTTCTGCCTTCTTGCTTTTTCAGAAGCCTCTTATATAGTAACATCTATGCAAAAATCTGCATGTAGAGAATGGCTGAAGAATACAGAAATCTCTGTATGAAAATAGATAAACATGTTACACCTATGTATCTATCACATAATTTGCATATGTAGGTATAGTCCTTTCAATACATGTATGTCTGTAGGAAAACTTTTGCATGCAGCTGAGATTTACATTTTGAAAATATCTATACTACCTATGCTTATGATTTATATTTATTCCCTCTTAGTAATAGAAGCTTTTTAGAATCTGCCTTTCTTACTCAAGTTCTAACACCATGTTCTGTAATGTTATACAGTTTTCTAAATCATGATCTAATTTTTAATATCTGAATATTTTGAAATATCTAGTTTCAGAAGACCTGATTTGTTATTTCTGATGTCTTCAAAATGGCTCTATTAAGATACTGGGAAGAGGCCAGCGTCATGGTTAACTTCATATAACTTACTGCTCTCAAAGCAATCCAACTGTAAGTCGTCTTGGTCTCTATTTTTGTTCACTTGTTTGGTTTCTTCCTGTGAAGATCCAACCTCTCTTGACAGAAACTGCTGGTTCCATTTCATTCTCTTTTATCATTGCTACAACAGTTCAGTTCAGTTCAGTTCAGGGTTACACTATGGCTTGATATGTGCTTTCAATTCTGATGGAAATGAAATTCAAAATGAAGGGAAAATATTGATGCTGCTTCAAACTAGTTTTCTGCCTGAAATATTGTCTGGTACCAGTGTACTTGAAATTGGGCTTAGGTGTGAAATGTAAAATGAAGAAGGTGGCATACACAGCATATAGTATTCATAAAATACAGCAAGTTTAACAGTTTTAATATTATTTGGAGCTAATATTTCACTTCCATGTATGCCTGTGATCCTTTATTATGCATGTCTGAAGAGTCCAATATCCATCAGAGTAATTATAAATGCCTTAAGCGCTCAGAAAAATCTCTGCTGTTTCTCCCACAATCACTCCCAAAGTTATTCAAATTCTTTAAAATACATTTTAAACAGAAAACATAAGGACTTTCTGAATATAGAAACTTCTTATCAAAATAGAATCAAAGAAATAACTGGTGGAGAAGAAATAAACCTTGGTGGCCTTTAACATCAGAAGAAACATGTTCTGCTTCAGGCTGCTTCATACTGCCAGGGGTTCTGTGACAATAGTTCAAAACAAACAAAAAGAAAAGTGTCATTTCTGTACATAATGTTGTTAATGAAGTGCTAAATTTATTTTAGGGCATAAAATTCCTTTGAAGAGAAATGTAGGTATTTAATAAAAAATATCTTCTGCCCATAGTCAGTTATGTTTATTTCAAAATATTAAATCTCTTTGATTTTTCGTGGTGCCAAAAAAATTATTAAAACTTGTCAAATAATTTTAAAGCCTGTACTTTATTTCTCTAAACAAAATATAGCTCAGCTTCAGGTTGGTGTGGGGATTGGGGTTGGGCTTTGGTTTGGGGAGGGTTTTGCACATTTCCAAATGGGGATATTTCTATCACTTATTTTCTATGTTGTAATATGACCTTCATTTTAAGTAGGAGAGCTATTGTTTTCTTGTTAAAACATAAAAAGATTTTTGAAAATACAATCATTGTGAAACTGTTTCTGGAGAATTTGTTTTGTAGCTCCTTTGGTAATGTGCAAATACCAGTTAGTTCAATAGCTCCATAGGAATAGCTCAATAAGAATTGTAGACAACTTATCAATTGTGTGGTGCTCTGCAGATATCAATTGTCTAATTTTTCATGGCAGAAAAGGAAGGCTTCAGTGTAGGAACTAAGCCATTTTTTATAAACATCTTTGGACACAAGAGAGATTGTGACCATTTTGCTTGAAATGGGATGGTGAGCAGGATGAACCCACCATA
>NW_009211303.1:0-219 GCF_000690835.1 Fulmarus glacialis
TGCTGGGGGCCTCCGCCGCGCCCCGCAGCCCTCGCCGCTGCTCTTTCCTTTCTTCAAAGTTGTCTTAGCAGCAGCCGCTGCTTGCTGGTGCCAGTTGTGCCAGTCGTCTTTCGCAAAGTACTCAGAGGTTAAGTATTCCCACGTTGACTTCTAACTTACTTCATTGTGGCAAGAAGTATTTCCTAACGTTCAAGAATTCGTTTTCTTCTGTACTATCAA
>NW_009211303.1:412-4126 GCF_000690835.1 Fulmarus glacialis
GAAAACACCTCAGTGTGGGTGTTAGGCTTTGAAGCGAAAGGCTGGTTAATAAGTAAAGGCCAGAAGCCTTGATCTGAGTAACCACCTCACTGTTTTTCAGCTTTTTTTACTTTCAAATGAAAACTCACGGAGGAGGAAATATTTACTGTTTGGGGGGTGGGGGGGAAGCCACCAAGAAACTAAAATTCCAGAAGCGAGCATTCCCAATTTCATGCGAACATACGTATTTTTAAGCTACAGGAGTGAGAATAATAGAGTCTTACTCTGCTTTGAAAGCCTGTACCACCCTCCCCGTAGAAGGGCTATCACCCTTATATAATTCTAAATAGCTCAACAAATGTTAAAAAAACAATAGGTTACAGAAGCACCCAGCAAGTTAGATGAATGACTGATGTGGCAGGGGGGTTATTTACAGCTGCAGATGCTGCTCACGATTTAGTCATCAGAAATGCAAACTGATCATAAATGTAGAGAAACTGATACTTGCACACAGCTCTCTAGCAATTTACCTACTTTGAGTGCTGGTTTTGTGTCATGAAAGTATGTTTTCCTGACACTCCCTAAAGCAGTCGTCCAGCCTGCACCCTGGTAACTCCACTCTAAAACTGGAATACGGCTTTAGAAGAGTTCCTCCAGAAAAGGCATAAGGATTCTTTTTAAAAACAAAACACAGCATGCTACATGTAGCATGGAAGAAATTTTCATCTAGTTCTAAATAGCACTAGTTAGAACCTCAAACACAGTAAAATAACTTGCACAGTACTTAAAGACAACCCCACCCTTGCATTCACTTTTCTGCAAGGCAAATCACCATGCTTCAGGTGCTAGCACGAGCTAGGCATCTAGTATTTGGAAAAAAAAAAGTTCACTGCAAAGAAACAAATTATGTGCAAGCGGACTCGGGCTCGGCAGGCATATTTTTCAGGTTGGAGCAGTGCTGTGCAAATGCAGCTGTCCCAGTTCTGAACTCGAGCTCCAAAACGCTTTGCCACGTTGCTTTTAAGATCGAGTCGAAAGCCTCGCTTTGTTACCTGGCTTACACGCTGTCATATGCACAATTCCTGTCTCCAAAGCTGCCCCGCTCAGCTGCCGCCTCACCTGGCTGGAAGGGATGCAGCGTGCGCTGCAGCCGGCTCGCTTAAGGCTGCTGACTGGACGGCTATCGTTCGCTTTCTCAGTGGGAACACTAATTTCTCATCTACCACTCATTCCTTTTCAAAGATTATGTTTGTATGAGCATTGGGAAATTTCTATTCTCTTGAATTTGGATGAATTGAAAAGCACCTGCAAAAGTTGTTAGGGTGGGGCATAAAAGAGTGGGATCCCATCAGCCTCCCCTACTTAGGAAACCAGGCTTTTTTTAAAAAAAAAAAAATTTAAAAACCTTATCAGTGAACAGAGAAAGTCTTACTCTTGGGGCTTCAGAAAGGAATAAAACCTACACCAGCCAATTTTTCTTCCTTTTTGCAACTATCCTTGGTGACCTCATTGCATTACCTTCTGCTGGGCTAGCTGAAATTCAGGGGAATACTCAGAGCTACTGTCTTTGTGCAGATACTGGAAATCTTGCAAAATGGCCACACCGGGTTACTCCCCACTAGCGTATACTTGGTTCCAAGAAGCTTTGATGTTTGTATTTCTGCCCGAGTCAAGATCATACCCAGAACCATCATCTGCAAGCATACAGAGCCTTAAAACAACAAAAAACCCACCCCCCCCACAAGCCCATGCTTTGTTCTATTTCTATTTAGATGCTTGTTTGGACAGACTGAGGGCACAGGTCATTACTTATCTGAACTGGTTAATGCACTTTATGTTTTATATAATACACTTAGCACTAGCAAAATACACTTTTTCTCAGCATCAACAAGTTAATGCCTTTTTGTACTCCTGCGTCCGTGAGTTGTTACTCCTACTTGCAAGGCAAAAAGGCTCCCTCAGCGTACGCTGAGAAAACACACAGCTGGGTCCTCCCGTTTCACCAGGCCAAACGCTCTCTGCTGTAAAATCTTTACAATCCTTGACATCAGAGATTAATTACATGTCTTGTGGGTGAGCTACAAGTGAAACTGGTCCTTCCATACTAACACATTTTAAAGAACAGCAATTAAATAGTAGCCAACAAGTTAAAAAAAACCTCTCCTGAAAACACTCATTGCTCCAACATTCCATGGTCAGCGCAACAAAAACATACAAAAATGGCTGCAAGCTTTTAGTACAAAACTCACTTGACTTTATAATCGTACTTTGAATTGCTCAACTCAAACTGTAGTAAGACGGTTAACTAGTTATAAAGTGATGTTTAATCATGGGGCCGTATTTTATAGTTTACAGGATGTTAAATTGGACAAAGTTTTGTTAGCTTAAGAATGCAAAAAAAAGAATAACCATTTATTGAAAAATATACGGCAACTTATACATTAGCTGTATTTAAAAACAAGATTTTCAGAGGATTATTCTGAATAGTACATTAAAGCAGCTTGAATTTTACCAGGCATTAACAGTGTTCCCTGAAAAAAGTGCTACTGGCTTCGAAAGACCTGAATAAGTAACAAAAATGTTTTTACAAATTGCAAATTCCAATTTCTTATTACAAGCTTCAGAAAAAATGGCATCAGAAATGCAAACCTGCATGATTCACATAAACCACCTCAAACATTTAAGTCTGGGGGTTTGGTTTTGCACGGAACAGCTCCGAAGTGGAAACGCATTCAAGGGTTGAAGCCATTATTACCACAATATGGTTTGAACCAAACTAATAGCTTGCTGCTGCCAAAACAGTGAAGTTTGTATTCCTCTCCTTAACAATCCTCCTCCCTCCCAGCTTCGGACCGCTTGCTTTAGCCGCTCTCCTTGGTCTGGCACTGGCACCCACTTGACTGCATGGCACACCGACAGGCCTGACGTTTGGGGAATCTCAGTTCTGGCTCTGCCAGAGACTGTCTTTGTTCCTAGCCCTCCGATGTGCTTAGAAGAAAACCCGGGGAAGCTTGGTGACTGCCACTGTCCAAACAGAAAACTCTTGAGTTTCTGCATGCATAGAATTACTGGGTCAGATTAAGGTTAAATCATTTTAAGATAATGAAGGGCTTTTAGTTTGTTAAAGGTGAAATGGAGAAAAAAGGCGGTTGGACTAGAGGATCTCCAGAGGTGCCTTCCCACGTCCATGATTCCCTGACTTACCCTGGCGGTTTCTTCCCATTGGATGGCTGCCAGTGAAGGGGAGAGGACGGATAGATAAGCTCCTGTTATGCCATAATGAGCCACAGGAAAAGGAAGTAGAAAAGGCTACGCTTTGTTTAAATAAACTTGTACTTCTAAGGAAACAATTTTAAATTATTACATTCCTACTTACTAGCAAACTTACACCTCCCTTTCTGAAAAAATTTACGAGATAATCAAGCTAACATTATTTGTAAGGTCATATTTCCTTTTATTCCATCTTACTTTCATATCCAAATGCAAAAATTAATTGATTCCTCTATCAGTAAATATTTAGTAATTTTAGTAGCTGAGCAGTTTATGGTACCATTGAAAACAATCTAAGATGGAAGATGTTATTCCAGTTTACCCCACTATTTCATAGCACACATCAGCTAGACCTCAGGACTGTCCTGAAGAATTTTATCTCCAGGCACATAGACAAAAGTCCCCGTGCCAGGAGAACATCATAGACCCTAGCGCAGACTCTGCCCCATGTTAATGCTATTTTCC
>NW_009211303.1:4140-14700 GCF_000690835.1 Fulmarus glacialis
GATGGTAAACAAGAAGCTCCTGTCACATGCACTCTAAGACAGGAGTACGCTTGGGAGCTCTAGCGTACAGTACAGCTGAGGGCTTGAAGTGAAATACAACACTAAGAGCTGAAACAACGTGTGTTTAATTTTCCGCAATGGTTTCCCTTCTGATTCAGAGGGGTGATGGCCCCTAGCACTACAGATGCCTTAGAAAATTCCCGGGGGGCCGCAGACCACACTGCTGCTCCGGCGAGATCCAATGGAAGGTCGCCTTTGTCAGCCTTCCTGGCAGTAGGCTGCCCAGAACTGACACAAATCCCTCAAAGACTTAGGAGATCATTTGGGTTTGCCCTTGCCAGTACTTGGGTGTCATGGTTTAACCCCAGTTGGCAACTAAGCACCACACAGCCGCTCGCTCACCCTCCTGGTGGTGAGCCCCAGTGGGATGGGAGAGAGAATTGCGAAAAAAAGCTAAAACCCATAGGTTTTATAGGACAGCAAAAGAAGAGAGAATAATAATAATAAAAGAATGTACAAAACGAATGATGCATAATGCAGTTGCTCACCACCTGCTGACTGATGCCCAGCCTGTCCCCGAGTAGTGGTCGCTACTTCTCGGACCACACCTCCTAGTTCATATACTGAGCATGACATCATATGGTATGGAATGACTCCGTTCGTCAGTTGGGTCAGCTGTCCTGGCTGTGCTCCCTCCCAGCTTCTTGTGCACCTGGCCAAGCATGGGAAGCTGAAAAGTCCTTATTAAGCACTATTAAGCACTACTTAGCAACAACTAAAACATCAGTGTGTTATCAACATTATTCTCATCCTAAATCCAAAACACAGCACTATACCAGCTACTAGGAAGAAAATGAACGCTATCCCAGCCGAAACCAGGACATTGGGCACAACAAAAATGGTTTTGGTTTATATTATATAGCCGGTCATTTATAGATGTGTTACTTTACTTAGCTAGCAGAGGTAATACCCATGGTTCCTTAATGGTGTTTTAGTAGTTCCATGCAAGACAAGGACTCTGCAAACCAATACAATAAATATCCTGTCCTTCCCTAGACAAACAGATCGTTCTTTCATCACACAACCAATCTGGAGATTAAGTACTCTCCAGTACTTCACTTTCATTTAATATTTAGGCTTCAGATACAGGCATTCCAAAAGAGAAAGTTGTTTCCCCACCACAGAATGTCCCTTTATCCCATAATTTACAAAATCTTAGTGACCAGTATTGAGTACACAAGTCAGGGAAGTATTAAGGGCTATGGAAAAAACTTCCCAAAAGGAACACCTAAGTTATCTTGATTAATCATGGTAACAGACCTGGTTCCTCTAAGTACTCAAATAGTAATAATTTAGTATTTATTTAGTTTTGTTGCCTTATTTTGTCAATCAGATCAGAAATAGATGGCTGATGCTGGGAGAGAACTGGCATAAAAATGAAAAAAGGCAGCACCTCAGAGCTTATAAACAAACAGCCTTTAAAATTGTAAAAGATCTGACACTGAATAAATAATAGACACAGTTGATGGTATCTATAAAGTGCTGTGCAAAAACTAGATTTCATATTTGGCTTGTTACCAAAAGAATGTGTGGCTTGCCAATGACTCAGTATAGGAGAAAACCCTCCACTGTTACTGTGTCAGAGAGTACAGACTTATCAAACAGAAAAGCATGGAGATGTCAATGAAACTGTTAGTGATGAGTCATAAAAAGACAGAAATCTAATAGCCCAAGACTGAAAGTTAGCTAAGACTAAATGAAAGGCATACATCCAAGTACGTCAAGTTCAGATTATCTTTGTAACTCCTAAGAGAATGAATTTCTATCCTACACTAAAATTGAATGAATGCTCGTACCTCTGCTTTCCCTTACCTTGTACACTTGTACACTAATTTGATGCCAAAATTAGCAATTTTAAACTACAAAGGTAGTTCTTCATAGGGTTTTATGTTTTAAAATTTTATTCTCCAGGTTATACAACAAATTTCAACAATTTTTTTTTTCAGTATTTACAAACTGGCTTCTTACTCTTCCTGCAAGAAGTAACTCATTGGAAAAATAAGCGATTACCAAGGTATCCTCCCTCTGCCCAGTACGGGAGAATGAGCTGGGAGGAGGAAAAGAAGGGGAAAATAGTCTTTTGCACAATAAACTTCTTTTTTCAACATTGAATAACATGGTGCTTACTAAAAATTACTAGAGTAACATTGAATAACATGGTGCTAACATGGTGCTTACTAAAAATTACTAGAGGATTTCTTTGCTATGTTTTCCAAAACATTAATTAGCAAGGAGGTTTTAAACCTAGGAGTTGCCATGTGTCATAGTGTATAATCAGCATTTTCTAAAATGCAGTTAGTGCAAACCAAGCCAGAAGTGGTAGTATCTCGCTTAGTTCTACGCAAGCTAGATTTCTATGTTACGTTATTTTTCATGCCTGCGTATAAACTTTTTGAATACAAGTGAGAAGGTTCACCTTATTGTCACTCCGGAGATTAAAAAATCGCATAGTACTGTGCAGAATCAACATGACTGAGGAAGGTGCGGTCCTCGAGGATAGTTTTACATTAATGAATTATTGTCACCATTTTAAACACGGATAGAATTGAGTCTGGATAGCACATACAAAGCAAGGACATTCAAAACCTCCCCGTTTATGACTGCCCTTCATTTAACTTCTATGTTGCAGACACTTTCCACTCAGTATTTAACATTTTGTTTATCACAGTTTATCTAATACAGATCAAAAGCTATTCTCAGAAAATATTTACTAGATCTCAAAGAAATAGACCTTACTGAGATTGTCCTGGATTAGTTCTCTGACCCTTTCATTACTTTTTTTTTTTTTCTTTTTTTGTTTTGGTTTTGGTCATGATTAAGGGTAAAAGTCTCTAACTGAACTATAATTATTTTTTTTTAAATTTTAGCCTGGAAGAGTTGTGACTCTGGTTGAAGATCCTGAGGTATGGTACTCCTGTTCTGTCTCTGTAGCGTACAGAATATCCTGTTGCATTCCCAGCCTGTGTACTAAGTCTCTACTAATTTTTGCTTCTCTACAAGCAAATAACTGAGTTATCTTTAGTGCAATGAAAGGTCCTCTCAAAATTTCTTGGAGTTACACCAATGACTCTTGATTGTTTCAAATAAATCAATCAATCTAAACTAAGAAACTGGAAGTAGTTGGGTCTGTTATTACCAAAGGTATATTTTAAAGTATTTTCCAGAATAGTCACTTCAGGTATCCGGTTCTAAGATGCAGAATTTTACTTTCAGCATATGTATAGTGCTGACAATATGGCAATAATAGACCCCAGATGTTGTGTCAGAATGGTAATCTTGCCCTCCCAAAATAAAAACTGAAACAAGTCAAGATTACACTGCAGTCACAAAAAAGAAGATACCCTTGCCTTATTTTTTGCTACACAGATAAAATGCTTAAGGAATGAAATGCCACAACTGTGCTTTTGGTTTCTACGTAATATTGTGAAATTAGCTCCTGTTTAGAGAAAACAGCTGTTGGCCCGAGTCTACCATTCTTGCTTATCTTCCGACCTTTTCCCCAAGTCTCACTGAGACAGTGCAATGGAAGTGTTTGCAAGGGCAGTGGAGGGGAGGGAGGGGAGATGGAACAAGGCGTAGGCTTACAGTCATGTAAGCTGTAGGAAAATCAAGATTTTTCTGCTTATAGAAGTACTTAGGCTTACATTTTACCCATTTCTAATTCTGTTTGGTAGGAAAGAAGCTATCTTACAACTACCTGCGATTTTTTTTAGGGATCTTACCCACTAGAGAGCTCTTGGTCGGAGTGCTCACCAGCTATGACAAAAGCATTGAGCTAGGCTGGAGAAGCGCAGGGGAGGCTATTGCAGGATACACCTCGGATGTGATTGCTTTCCCACTCCCTCCTGATCCTCCGGGCCCCTCACATCCAGCAGTGCGCTCTATTCTGGCACCTTGCTGGGGACGGCCGCGATGGTCGTGTCCATCCAGCTTCACACTGCTCCAGGAGAGGGCATCCCCGCAGGTACTAGTGCCTACAGAGGGGCGGGAGGGAAGAAAGGATGGCACGGAAGCAGAGGGAGAGCAAGGCCATGCGACACAAGGCCGTAAGACACAGAGGATGGGTATTTTGGTAGTAGTTAGTTTTTATTTACAGTTGCTTATCTATACAATTATGATATTGCTGTCTTACCGATCTATTTCCCTGAAATAGCAGCCACAAAAAGAGGTAAGTTTAGCAGTAATCGAAAACTTCAACTGTTTTTTGCAGTTAGCAAAACCAGCAAAACGCAATACACTGTCTCTCATTGTGATTTTCTGTACGTTTCTAGCAGGGTTTTTTCTCACATTACTGTACTGCTGGATACCATTATGTTACACAGATGCCTATATAGACAAAGAATGCTTATGTTTGTTGTCACTCAGTTTGTATTGTTAAGCAAACTTATTCGTTACCATAGAAACTTTTTTCCCCCCTTAGCAAACCAGTTTTGTTTGGTTGGGTGTTTTCCCTTTTCTCCAGAGTCTGGTGTGGCCAGATAATCACACTTTACACATAAACATCAAATTATATGACAAGTCATTTGCTTTAATTTCAGTTACTCATTCTGCAGTTTAAAAAGGTAACCTTATTTCGAAGATACCTTAGCAGATTACACAATTATTCCCCTGCACGCAGACACCAAATACTGTGGTGACAACAGCAGTGGTACTTTTACTGGCAGTGCCAGCTCTCAGCTCTGTGCTAGCCTGCGTGTCCTTTTTCACTAGTGATACACACAGTGCAGCTTGGAAACATCTAGTTTAGAGAGTTATTTTAACTTGCTCCATTTGAATTTCTTTGCCAGTTAAGAGGAAACCACACAGAAGAAGAACATCATACTCCTTGTCAGATTTCTGGATTATAATTTTCCATCATCTGAAATAGGAATCCTCTATACTGAAAACTAAATGAATTAAAGCAGTAACTCTTAAAGTGTCTGCTTTAAATCCCTCTCTCCACCACACCCATATATATTTTCCTATCAACACCAAAGTAGGTCTGAATGGCAGATTTAACGCAATAGAGTAACATGCACAGAAGAGGCTGTTTTTAACACACGTTTCCTGCAGACAGCTGGAGTGAACCCGCATCCCAGAGGGCTGAGGGAAAGCAAGGAACCCATTTTTGTACTCATTAGTGCTGTTCCTGGCCACAGCACATCAAATGCTGTAATCACCTACAAAGGATGCAGTAGAAAATTACTCCTGATTGTTTCAGTAAAATGTCTTTGACTAACATATAGTCTGACTGCAAAATTCAACGCTCCTGAATTAACACCACCACGCCAGCATTGTCTGCTATCATGACTAAATACTAAGATCCAGTTTTAGGGGGAAAAAACCAAAACATTAATTACTTTGTCATCATTACTGTAGCACTGATACATATACCTACTTAGCTGCAGGAAGAATCGACATTTGATGTTGCCAGCAGACAAAACAGACTACCATTTATTTTAAAATAGCATTTGTCAGAAACAACATGTAGCCCTTAGTGAATAACAGACCATCATAATTTTTCTATGCTACTTCAAAAAAACCCATGCAAATCAATCCCTCTCACTGGTTTGCTTATATAAAATTTGGTAAGGGAGTATAACTAATTCACACCACAGTTAAATACTTCTTCAGAGATGTTATCTGTGAAGAGAATGAAGAAATATTCAGGTTCTCAAAGACGGTTATGAAATTTATCCTAACAGTGTTTGCTGAGGCGCTGGATATGCCATGTTTATTTGTGCAAAATGAAGGTTCATCTCTCAGCTTTTCCTCCTCTGATGCAGTTTCAGTGTGGTAATGTTACCACACTCATCCCTCCAAGTACATGTAACAGGTGTGACACCCAGGTCCTTAGAAATGAAACTGCAACTAAACAGAGAAAGGACCTGACCAAAATTAGTTTGAATTTGGCACTATTTAAAATGTTAATTTTCAGATACAGATTTTGTGAGGTCAGGAAGATACTTTGTATCCTTTTTGCCAGCTCCTTAATAGCCCATGCCAAGGCTATTTACTACTTCAAACTCAATTGCAACAAGAAATTGTTTCATAAGAAAGGCATCAGCGTTGGCAAGAAAGTGGATGATCAGTCTGCATAATTACCATTTTGACTGAAGATTTCCCAAAGAAAACAACCCTTTTAATTTGGGACTCCTTCTACAAACAGTGCGAGAAATACATATAAAAAGACTGAAAATTGAAGAAAATTTTTTTAGGAGAATTTTGCCTAAATACAATAGAAATACATTAATTTGTGAGTATCTTTATGAACACTGCTTGGATTTTCTTTTCTTATGTCCTTCAACAGGGGTGTGTATGGGGTGTTGCTTACAGATTGCCAGCTGGACAAGAATGTGAAGTAAAGGCGTACCTGGACTTCAGAGAGAAAGGAGGCTACAGGACTACAACTGTCATTTTCTATCCAAAAGACTCATCAGTAAAACCGTTTGATGTATTGTTATACATTGGAACTTGTGACAACCCTAACTACCTTGGTCCAGCACCTCTAGAAGAAATCGCTGAACAGATTTTTAATGCAGTTGGTCCTAGTGGAAGAAACACAGAATACCTGTTTGAACTTGCCAATTCTATCAGAAATCTCGTACCAGAAGATGTAGATGAGCATCTCTTCTCCTTAGAGAAACTAGTAAAGGAACTCTTGGAAAAGCATCAAAACCTAAATTGTCTATAAAATAACTTCTTTTAATGATCTTGCTTCATCTTCAGAGGAATGGTTTCATTGCACAATGGGTATATGACTTGGAGGCACGTTTCTCTGTACTATGCTATCTTATTTATTTTAGTATTGCATTCAGAATAGTAGTTGGTCATTAAAACATACTGCTACAAAAATCATTCTTTCAGAGGTCTATAGAAAGGGGAGCAGGGCAAACATTTTAGGTTTGAATTTGGTATATTGGGTTTTTATCCAA
This sequence comes from Fulmarus glacialis, assembly GCF_000690835.1. Lineage (NCBI taxonomy): Eukaryota > Metazoa > Chordata > Aves > Procellariiformes > Procellariidae > Fulmarus > Fulmarus glacialis. Next base: position 11,115 of record NW_009211303.1, read on the forward strand.
AGACTACATCTTTATGACAATCTCAAGAGAACCACTTAAGCTTCTCTTTGTTTGAAGATTTATTTTTTGTATTATTTCAGGTTTAAAATAAATCTTTAGAATATTTTTAAGATCAAAATCTGCATTCAGATATAACTCCCATTGATTTAAGTGATAGTTCATTCTGATTCAAGACCACAGGCGTGGAGCTCAGTGCAGCTAAAGACATAAATGTTAAGTAGTTGCTGTAAATTGCATAGTAAATGCAGAGTAGAACATTTATATCATCAAAGTTCAACTTCACTGAAATTAAGTTATTCCACTGAACTAGTCATCGTACCCTTTATATATTAGTTTGTCCTAAACGCAGAGGATAAACCATTTCATTGTCAAGGAAATAATTCTTTACCTTGGCTCATTATGTCAAGCCCCTGAAAAGAAGAGCACAGGGTACTTTGACACAAACAAGCCATTAACATATCAGTGCCTCATTTTATTTTTTAAGATTAATGTAAAGAATAAAGCCAAAATGTTAAAATTAACTAAGAGTATGACTTGAAGTCACAATGCAGCAAGAATGTTCAGAAACTCTCATCTTTGTTATTTGCCTTTAGATGCCATTGTAACCGCATCTCTTAAAAAATTCACCAATCTCTGAGGATAGATTTTAAGCCGGTAATTTTCAACTGCTGTTTCAGGGATTCACAGACAAAACGTAATTAAGAAAGGAACCCTCTTTTCAGTAATCTCACGTGTGTTGTATGGACATACAAAGAAAGAGGGTTGGAAAGCCACCAGTATAGGCTAGTGGGCTTACTTTATGCAAAACGTAAGCAAATGGATTTTCCGTCCCAGCAAGAACTTGTCTTGCTTCTCAAAAATTTAAGTTATTTTTGTTAACTTTTAACAAAATATATTTTTGTATGTTAATATAGGAAAGGTCCTATTTCAAACACCATGTAATGTCACATTTTCTCATACAGAGAACGTATAAGTGTTCAGTAGTAGCTTGGAAGCCTGTATTTTGTGTCAGTAATTGCAAACCCCATATCTTTCTACTATACAGGTTGTCCCTTTCTCCTCTTTATATTTTCCTGTTTTATACTTCTAATTGCTTGAAAATACAAGGGTCATCAAAATAACAAGCTGCTGTTATTTTACTTGGCCACCCACAAAAGCCAACAAGAACGTAAATGAATGTTAATAGGAAACGTTTGAGAAAGGCAGCTAGATGAGTAGAAAACAGGATATTAAAATTCAAACCTAAATTCGAGATAATTAGACCACTTAAAATATTTAACCAAAAAAGTATTTTTTACATACCAGATTATAATTTTAGTGTGCCTCTGGCATCTCTCAAGCATTGATTCATTGAGGGGAAAAAAAAAGTGTATTGGTTTTTAGAAGCTATTGTTTACTGTTAATAGTTGAATGCCACTATTTTAAGAGTACATGATGGGGTATCACTTGATGGACTACTCTAAACTGCAGAAGCAAATCCTCTGATCATATTAGCAAAATAATCATATGTAGTAAGGCCCCATTTTTCCATTAGCACACAAGTTACTTGCGAAATGATAGACTATCCTTTAAAGGTCTTGATTCTCCACTGCACTGTGCTGGTTTAAGATTGACATAACTTGGCGGAAAAGCAACTAATTCAGCTGCACAGTGGGAGAGGAGTATGAACTTCCAGGTGTCTGTACGTAATGACGGTCATTAAGATGTCCAAAGCGGGAGCTGAATGACTTCACACACCAAAGAGGGAGAGTGATAACCATCACCCAAATCTACATTAATGAACATGCTCCATTACGCATGCATTTATTCACCCTGACTTAAAGAGTAACTCTTAAGTGTTACTAAAAATGTAATGTATGATTTATTTCAAGAATATTTAAGTTTTGAAAAGAATAGTACCCTCAAAAAAACCCAGCCAACAACAGCACTTCCTTTCTTGTGCTTACTTCAGATTTAAGCAAGCTGCAGTAAAGTTAAAAATGTACAATGGCATGTCCACTCCACGTGTTTTTTAAAATTCTGTCCTCAAAGACTTATTCTTGTTCCTTAAAACAGGGCAGGGGATGCTTACACACAGTAATGATCCAAAAACATCAGTGATGATTCCCTCTTTAAAACTCTAATTAACTGTGTTGGGGCATTGTGATTTATGTATGGCTCTACATTTTGTATCTTTTAATTATATTCAGGACATTGTTGGTTCATTTACTTTCCAGATTCATAAAGCTTGCAATAAAGCTTGCAATAATATTGCAATAATATCTGTAACTGTACATTCCAGTTTGTGCGTACAACTTCAGTACAATAAAAATGCATCACATTTACTAATGGTGTTGGAGAAAGAAATTGCCAGAAATATTGTTTATTTGAAGTGTATCCATATTAGGATGAACATCAATGTGTGTCTTAATTGCATCTTGTTATAAAATGCTGTTAGATCTAATGATGAAAAACAGTATACAAGAGCTAGCTACTATTATGCAGTCTTAAACTGTGTCGAAATTAGGAATTAATTAAAGCACTGGAAATATAAATTTGTTCTTTGAGCCACGACTCTTCCTACAGCTTCAACCACCAACAAAAGCCCAGGATGCTTTCAGATCTGTTACTCACCACAAAAAAATTAACATACACTTTTTATATGCTTTTTTTTTCCCCCCTCCTGGTTAGAACTAAATCTAAGTTTGTGACAAATTATAGGGATTTTAGATACGGTTTCATTATACAGCCACACACACGAAGCTACCTCTAATCTTGTTTCCAAACAGTGTTTGACAAAACAATAGTCATATCTATGTTGTCAGATTTTACTCCCTGGGATCCACAGACTCAAATCACCGAGCAGTCAGCGTGGACCTCTGTCCTTCTGTGCATGGAGGAAGCAGTACATAGTAGTATGCAGCGATGGTCTTCCCTATGACGCTGAAAGGGATTACCATTGAGCAGTACATAAGCTGATATATCTGTAAACTATTTTGGAATCTCCCAAATAAAAATCCTATATTAATTTAAGTTACAGGAAAAAAATGTAAGGTTTGTACAAGACTGCAATAAGACAGTTTAATTTGATTCTGCTATAATGTGAATTCAAATAAAAAAGCAGATACTAAAAAGTAGCTTGTGTAATATCTGATATTCCTTAGTATGATCAATTAACCATTTGATAGCAACAGTCATTAAACATGCAATCATCTTCTGTGAAATTATGAATCTATAACCTGAATATGCAACATTTTACTTAATTTTTTTGTCTAGCTTTTGATAATAAGCACAATTCATACCCATTTTGACTGCCACTGACAAAATTAGTACGTCATCTGACTTAATCATAAAACTTCTGTAAATGGATTTGCATTTCTTAACACAAGAAAACTCATGGACAAGAGCAATCAGAACATTCTGTAATTACCAGATTCTTTGTAGCATCCCCAATAACGATTTCTGTCTTTCCTTCTTCAACCATTTCTCTGCTCCGTATTTCCCACGGACGAGCAAACAACAAAGATCTGGTGGGACTGGCCTAACCTGCTCTAATTTGGAAACTGTGCTGGGCATTCAAGTATTCGGGTATATGTGCGGGGGGGGG
>NW_009211304.1:0-26932 GCF_000690835.1 Fulmarus glacialis
GGCGTACTCGGTGGGGGAAGCCCACTGTGACGGTGTGCGGGGAAAATGGTGCCGGCGGGGCGCAGGGACGAGGCCTTTCCCCGAGGCAGGTAGAGGGCTGCCCGCCGGCCAGCACCCCCGCCGCGCCACCGGCACGGTACCCAGCTCCGGGGGTGGGCTGTGAGCTAGGAAGAGCGCAGGTTCCTGTGAAAACACCGTATTTTTACATACAAAGTTTGAGAGCACCTACACTTTAGTATGCCATGGTAGCAGTGTTGCCTTGGAGCACGGAAAAACAGGGAGAAAAGAAATTAACTTCCAAAGGGATGAATTTATCCAGTCCACGGCTCAAGCCCCTTCCTGTGCCTGCTTGGTAAACAAACTCCCGATAGCTGTACAAACATAGCACGTTTCATAATGCCTGTTGTGAACTGATACAAGAAATTAAGGAAAAAAAAAGTTCAGCACTGAGGAAAGCCGCCCATATTGTGGCTATTCCTGAGAAGCTGCCTCTTCGTTACGGAACAGAGGAAACCAAACCGTTTCAGAGAAGTGCAAATGATTTCTAGTCATTGGGGAAATTAAATAAAACTTCTTACTCCCCAAAATAAGCAGCTGTGTGATGACTTAAAAAGTAATAGAGGCAGAAACAGAAGGTGGAATACCAGATGCATTTACTAGGCAATGCTGTTGCACAGACTAACACTCCCACCTCACACAAATTTGCTAACACCAAGCTTCAAACCATTTGGAAGCACTGCAAAATGACAACAGACCACAGCAGTATTAGACAAGCAGCACCTTAAAACTCACCTTGCAAGGTTTTATGAATGCTGGAGAGTCTCAGAGGCTAAATGGTTAAGATGTGCAACTTCACCATCTGTCACTGATCATTTAAAGAGTAGCTACCATTATAAATTCATCTGTATGCTGGGTTCGATTTTGCATAAGCAGAGTCAAGTATAAAAATATACCTCAAAAATGGAGAGAAAACAAATGATTACTTTTAGCTGACCTCTGTGGTTATGCTATCTCAGTGCTTCTAAGATCAGCTTTTTGAAACGTCTTCCGAAAACTAATTTGCTTCCTTCTAGACTAGTAAGATCAACGGAAAAAACATTACAAGCTCTTTTCCCCTACATTTCTCTTTGTTTTACTGCCAGCTAAATGTAATTATATTTTGCTCTAAGCAAAGACCTGTGACCTGAAGAATTCAATACAAAATAGGTTTTTGACTAAACCCAAGAGGACTGAAGCAAACTAACACTAGTTCACTTTGCCAAACTAAAACAAAGTAACAACCACACATAACAAAAAATGACTTGAAATGAAAGTAAGATAGTCCTCAGGCATTCGTTTCTGCACAATGCTGCTCCTGTGCCAGTGTACTCAACTGCTGATGACCTGCAGGACAGTCCCAGCACTGGTCTGTGGTAGTGGTGACAAGAGCGAACAGGTTTCCAGTCCCCGTGTGCTCTCGCTGTAGGGACCATGTCCCTGGAACACAGTGATGACTGAAGGGAGTGAATAAGGAATCCCATTTTCCCCCGAAGCATACTCTGATAAATATGTTATAATCATCCCAAGGAAAGGCAGGCCATATAATAATAGTCTAATCAGTCTGGTAAATGTGGGCATACTAGAGAATAATTATCATGCTATCATTATTGTTAGTTCTGGTTAAGACTCCAGTCTTTAAGCTTAGTTTCTGTTCTTCCCCTAAAACAAAATGGATGGACAATTCTAATGACACCATTTATGGCGTAATGCATTTATGCTGATGAGAAGCCAGTAGAAGAATTTCATAGGGGCACTATTTGTGGCTGTTTGCAATCTAATAACCAATTATTTCAAAAAGCTACTTTTCTCCCTAATATCAAATAACTTATTAACAAAGAAAAGTTTGAGACATTAATCTGGTTTCAAATTCAATAGTACATAATGGAACTTTTGACTGTGCATCAGCCAAGAGGAACAAAGAAGATTACATGGTGAGCTGAATTCAAATACGTCAATATGTTTGGGAATGTTAAATACTTAATTTGAACAATATATCATCATTAGTTGGCTAATCTTTAAAATTACATCTAAAGACAAAAATAGGATTTCTCCACATGGCTGACTGGCCAAGGATTGTCTTTCTGTCTCATATATTGAGGAGCAAAAATTTAAGAAACATTAATTCATAAAATGCTATCAACATGCATTGAAAACCATCCAGGATTATTGTTTTTGAAAGCTAATTGCACAAATGATACAATGATTCCCACAAACAACAAAGCAAGGAGAATATATTTTAAATGTGCCTTGATTTGAACCGGTGTAACATGTATTAAAATCATGTTAGTAATCTTAAAAGCAAAACTGTAAAAGCGTTGAGCTCTACTGGTAACAATCACATAGGCTGCCTTCAAATTAATCTATTGAGCAGGCCCCCAAAGATCCTCTAGGAACTGCAGGTGTTGGTCTTCAGTACTGGTTTTTGTTACACGTATCAGTATCTTGGGTTATATGCTTAAGTTAACTTGATCCAGAACATAAAATAAATGAATAAATATACTCCAGTTTTAACTGTTACCTGTCATTAGACTCTAGCTTAACCTTCCATCATTACAGAAACTATGAATCATCACTGTTTAGAATCAGGTCCAATCAGTGAAGTATGCCACACTTAAATAATTGAACAAGAATGTGGCATTTTCACAATCAAACTTTCAGACTATCCAAAAATGAAATATATTTTTGAAAACAAAACAAAAAATCCCCTTTGTTGGCTGCTTCTGTTTTCTTTTTTACAAAGCTGTCACTATGCAATTCCTCCTATAGGATTCAGCATTCATCGTGCTAGAATGATTCATGGGAGAGAAGGAATGAACATAGGCAACTCTGAAAGATCAGTTTTCACTAATCCTCACGATTCAAGGACTTTCTGAATGGCTAGTTTCCAGAATAGAAGTAGGGAGAGAAATGCATATAAAAATTCCTGTCAAAGTGATAAGTAAAGTACACATCAAAACAAGAGGCAGATTAAACAAAGAGATAGTCCTTAATAAGATCACAACCTCAGTCTGCCGATTTTTCAGTTGCTACCAGAAAGACTGGTTTTAAGTAAACTTGCACCTCACCATACTACAAATATTGGTCTCCTAAGTAAATAGTAGCATTCAAAATTCAACATACTTGATAAAACTTTGAGTAAAACAGCATGTGCTTTTTAAGGGGTTCACGTCTTCCTCACTCCCCCAAAGATTTAGCTGCATTTTTTTAAAGTGGTGTAGTTGTTTCTAAAACGTCACAAAGCACTTTCATCAGCTAGTGAGTACAAACAATACCACTTGGAAAGAAGACAGGCAGAATCATAACTCTGGAAAGGTCAGTCAGTTTTCTACACAAGTTCACAGAACTCATGTTCAAATAAAAACCTCAGTACTTCTCCTAACAGCCACAATATTTGGAGCTGTTAAGTAGGTAGTTTTCTGAACAGTTCGAGTGTGTGTGCACATGGGTGGGTGAGGTAAGGGGAGAAAATCAATGTATTAGCACAACGTAAGATAACTGAAAGTTTTCATACGGTGCAGTGCTCCTCTACCCTGCTGAGACCTCCCCTGGAAGTTCCACATTGGATGTGAGGCTAAGATAAAGCATTTCCTTTCCCGTGATTTGTGCTATCTTCCTTCCTTGTGCTCTTCTTACCTTGATGTCTCTAAACAACAGGTACATGGTTTATCTCAAGTCTTTTCTTGCCCTTCCATTTTCATTGCATACTTCTTTTACTTTAGTTTTCATACAAATATCCTGCTTGAAGGATTCTGCCTAAGCTGCCTTGCATACTCTTCTGAGTCCTCTTTCTTAATGACAGATTTTCTTAATGACAGAAAACAGATTTGGATTATTTTCTCTCTCTTCCCTATGTTAGTCATATCCTCACTGATTTGGAAAAAAAAAAAGTAGTGTTTTAGCAGTGAAGTCAAAAGTTACTTTATTTATTAGCAAACTCACCTCCCATTCAACTACGGAAGCCAAGAATTTTAAAAAACGGATGAATCCCCTGAGCAGGTAACAAGTAACATTTTGAACAACCTGAAACTTCAGCTCCTTACATGTTTCAATATTGAACTTTTTTTTCCTCACATGGTTGTAATCGACTCCTATTTTGCCACAGATTCAAATTATTACACAGTCTGTTGTACTCTGAAGTGGAAGGACAGAAAAAAAATGTTTGTTTTTTTTTTTTCTTCTTGTTTTTCTTTAAGACAATCATGTCACTGTACACATAATTTTAATGGATGTTGACTGTTCACTTAAATGCACAGGATATACTAGCCAGCAGCTCATCTCTCATGAAAGAAACTGACATATTTGGGGCATGAACTCCAGAGATGCCAAAACACAAACTTCCATATAAGGCCTTCACAGGGAAATAACTTAGAAGTAAAAGAAGGAATAATTGATAGGGAAGCAGAATATTCCATTTTAAAAAGGACAGTGACTAAAGAATCAGAGACTTATTGTAGACTGAACGTCAGTTTAAGAGACGTAACAATATCTTCAATTTGAGGCACATCACGTCATGTTTTTAATTCAAAAAGCACCATGGACATGATGGATACAAGAATGGAGATGATTTAAAATTGTAAACATCTACAGAATTTATTTTAACCCAAAAAGTAAGCTAGACTTCAGTAGCACCTTGTCAGCATTCCAAATGCAGTTCACCATTTTGCAAACATTCATTTTGTTCATGCTAGTGATTCTTCAGTGGTACACTGGCTTTGAGTTTCAGGGAAACAACACTTAAATTTAGTACAAGATCCTGTAGTGAGCTCCACAGAGAAAATAGTTCAGCAACACCTCCGTTCACTTGGCTTGAGAAACATTTCTTAATATGGATGTTAATCATACTAGGAAAGACGACAAGCAAACCTTCAATCTTCATAATGTAGGGGAATAAACGCAAAATAAATTAACAGATTCTTGAAACAATGAGTTTTATGCTAGCCAAATGTGACAGCTGATCTGCGTCTTCTGTTCAAATTAACCTTGTGATGCAAAAAAAGAGTACAAATTTTTTGTATTAGCAAGCCTTTATGACACTGAACTCCAGAAATTCTATTATCCTTTTGTTCTCCAACAGGCTTCTAGTTTTAAGAAAAAAACATATAAAACTCATTCTCATTTTCAGTTGTCTAGTATAGACAAATAAAGTCATACTAATCCCTGCTACGAGACTAATGTGAAAGCTTTTTCTCATTCTCTCATGACAGACAAGAAATCTGATCCATAATTCAACGGAATTCTAATCCTGATAGAAGCAAAAAAAAAAAAAAAAAAAGATCAAGAGCTAAGAAAGTTGGAAAAAACACTTAAAAAGACCATGAAAGTCTATGTTTACCCATTTTGAGCTCTGCTTGTCCAAACTGAGTCTTTAATCCTGGAAGTACCCACTTTTGCTCTCACTGGAACAAATCTGAAGTTTAATGTTGAGCTGTTGGTCAATTGTCATTAGCACCAAGCAAGCCAAAGTCAAGTAAGTATATGGTAACTTAACTTAGAGTGTTTTGTTTTTTTCATCATAAACCTGTTGCATACTTGAGCTTTTAAAAAACCGGCTACAAGCTAAATGACTTAACACACACTGATGCACAAGGTATTACAAGCTTAAGGTTTTAGCATTTCACCATTTAAAAAGATGCTTGATAAAGGCTTGATAAGTGTTTTTTTAAAACAACAGTTTCTGTACTAGTTTCCTTCAAAATTCCTAGAAATACTGAGTCAACAGAAGTCTGTATAGAAACAATAGGAGACACTAATCTGGAAAGTTTACACTAATTTCGTTGCATAAATCAGAGTGTATGATCTTCCAGCTGAATCTAAGTTTCCATTCTGTTCAGCAATAGCATTGGGTGTTTTTTTATGTTTGACCACAAACAATACAAATTCATGGGCTTATCCTGCAGTCTTATGATTAGCTGAAAGCAACGCCTTCTCTTGTATTTTATATGATTAACACTTGTCTAAACTTTGTTAATATTAATACCTGCCATTAATATTAATATGTGCCATTGACAAGCTCGGTATGTCATTAAAATGACAAAGGAGCATGTCCTATGTTAATATTGTGTATTTCAGAAAAATGTTTAGCTGCTCTGATTTCTTACAGAAGATATAACCAGTCCCTGCAAATGTATTTTCTCCTCAAGAAAATCCAAGTAGAATGCTAGCCCTTAGAACTAACTTGCTCTCAGCTGAATTGCCTCCTTTTCTTCCTCCCTGATTACCAGAATTATTGCAAGATTTTCTCCCTTCTGTATCCTGAGACCACTGAAGACAATTGATGAAATTTATCAGTCCAGCAGGACATCAGTATTTGACCATGCAGGTGACCTTAACCCTTCAGAAGCTTTGTAAAACACTTGGAAGATATTTCGGTTTATGCCTGTCTGTTGCCCAAGTATCAGTCTTTTGACCCTATGCGTATTAACGCATTACAGTTTACAAAGGCAGTGATAACTTCAGGTCAAAAGAATACCTGTAATGAAGAGATTCAGAATTAAAAAACAGAATAGCTCACCACAAATACTTGTTTGTGGATCTTTAATACCATCTCCAGCATTCTTTACTAAATGTTGATTCTACCTTTGATATAATCTCAATTTCTTCTAAATGCTACTTCTAAGAACACCAGTAAGTATCTACAGACACAAAACCAGAGTGTTTAACGTTTCACAAGGTACATCCCTTTATTATTGTAATCACAAAAACATGATTTTGTACAGGAATGTTTAAGTGAACATTAATCGATGCAATTAAATTTGTATCATAAAGATCAGGTAAACATACTACAGAACATTGTATTGTAAAGAACAAAAATATCAGCTTTCTGGCCTTGCAGTGCACATTGTAGTGCAAGTATTAAGACACAATAGTGTTCAATTCAGCAATGTATTGCAGAACATCATGCCACAGTCCACTTCAAAGAGGGTCAGGACATGCAGCTTGTTAATAAAATGCTGTAGTATATAAAAAAAGCCACATGTTAATTCATAAAATATATAGTGGTTTATTTGGATGATTTAAAGTGATTTCACTGTGGAATTTAGTTTTATCCAGGACAAACATCCAGAGTGTCTTGTCATTTGGAATATTCTTCTTTTAGGCGATGGCTTTGGCTTCAGGTAGGAATGCCTCCCAGTATTTTATTAGCTTGAAGAGAAGGGAAAAACACTCACTATTAAGTACTAAATGTTGGAAAAGAAAACACATATACCTTCTTCCTCTTGTGGTAAACTTGTCTCCACCAGACAAAGAAAGAACATAAGTGCTTCATATTATCCATTCACATTATTACATAATGCAAGAAAAAATACAAGTAATAAATACACAAATCTGCTCATAGCAACAGAGTTATTACTACACATTGAACACAATGCTACAGAATACAGCTATACAGAATTTGTTTGCAAGCTTAGTTTGCTATTTTTACCTCTAAGGGTAGTGCTTTCCCCTTCCCCCCCACCAAAATTAGAAAAAGTTGGAGCGCTATATTCCTGGAATGAACAAAGGAAAGGCTCCAGACACTCTTTTGGGAACAAGGTCTACTTCTGAGTCACTGGAAACTGTTTTACTGCTTTACAATATTCGGTAATATTTTATACTTTTTAAAAAGAGCAATAAACATTTAAGTATTCAAGTCTCTTCAGTAAGTCTCACTACATATTCATTACAATTTACTCCAATCTATAAGTGAAAAGTATTATTTCAGTTTCAGAAAGAAAAGACAAGACCCTCCACTCGCCCATATCCGTAAGGGAGCTTCTTCCTTGCTTCGCTGAATTAGAGCTGTGCAAGGGAGCGTAGCAATAGCTGGGAAACTGCAATCACTATGTTATTCTCCAATACAGTACTGACTGGAAGTAGTTCTTTATGTTTTAGAAACTGCTATACTTAAAGCCTGTCTTTTTTTAACTAACCTAATATGGAACGTATTAAATATTAACTTGTACAAAACTTAAAATTTATCTTACCTGCTGTTGTGTTTGCACTAATGACTCTAAGTACTTGATAATAACAGTTTTAAAGTCTTTCACTCGTTCCTTCTGTTAATAAATAAATTATGGCATATTAACCTCTTAACCGATTTTACTTGGAATGTCAATATTATCTAAAGTAAAACTGTCATTTACTTGGACAAAATTATACATGCCTCAAATCTTCCCACTTCCTTGCGAATGGTTTTGGAGATCTGTTCAAAATCTTTTTCCCCTTGCTGAACTTTTGTCTCCCACTGGCAAAGGAAAGACATGCAGAGATAAGACTTTGTGTTGTCCATTCAGTCTATCAGTATCTGAACTTTTTTTAGTATATTAGTGATAATCACTCAAGAGCTAAAAAGGACCTATTTGTTTCTTTGGCATACTTAAGGGAAAGTCTTACAATAACAATTTCCAAGTAACAATTTGTACAATAGGATGTCATCAGATTAGTTAAAACAATGGTATCTCTAAGGTAATGTTATCTGTAGATGAAATGTAAAAATATCTTAGTATTGCTATTAAGGAACACTTAATAACATTTTTTAAAGATTCTTTAGGGGAAAAAAAAAAGGATCTCTACAGCTTTACCCGCTATTCTGTTTACAAACCCTGCTATAATAGGAATCTAAACCTGTAAGCTTCTTGTGACTACCTGGCCAATCAAGTGTGGAAGAGTCTCAAAAGTTAGCTCCCTGTACTTTCCTAATCCCAGAAGAGATGACTAGATCTTCATCTCTGCCTATGGCCATCTCTATCATATTTCTGTTGCAGATGACAAGGTATTGAGGACATGTTTATTGGCTTTCCAGTCAGAATGCATGTTGCTTAGGCAAGCCAAAGCACATGCTTTCTTGTTCAGTGGGAACCGTTTTCACAGAAAGCAGGAGTAGAAAAGTTATTGCAGGTAAGTAGAGCACAAAAGGAAAATTCAGAGGAAGTGATGTTGCTTGTGGAATTTTGCCATATTGTGAGTGTGGCATTCATGTAACAATACATGACACTAGGTTATGTTTCTCCTTAATTTATGGGAAAAGACATCCAGCTACACAATAAGAGATCATCATCATCTACAGTACCTTATACTGCTTTTACACGCTTATTATATTGTTAAATTTAAGCTAAGCTGAATAGATATACTGTGAAAAAACTATCAGCCTCACACTTCAGATGCATGCAGGCTAACGTTTAAAATGCAACTCTATCGGTTCATCTCAACATATTAACTGAGTCATGGGAGCCAATATATCCAGTAACACTTATCTTCCTTAGAAAAAGGCAGCAGGGAAGCAACATACTTCAATACAGCATAATTCTGCTAGCATCCAGTGGTGCTATTTATTCACAAAAGCATTTTGTGGTGCAGTGTCAAGTTACTATTGTGATACGAGATGATACATCATCTATGTTCCAATAAATATCTACATATTTATATTTTTAGTTTATATTTATTCAGAGCTCCCTTATTGCCTTTTCAGATATACATTACGAAGCTATGCAGTAAGTTATAATAGGATGTCCTTCACAGAAGAACAGCCTGAAGAGTTATCTAATAACTGAAACAACACAAAATTCAGGGAAGGAAAAGATAGATCAAGACTGCCTGTGCCTTCCTACCACAGCAAGTAGAGGTGCCTGAGACTTCAGTGAAAGCCTCTACAGGCCTAATGGATCCAACAAACCAGTTTCATCATGCCCAAATGCCAAGTCCTATATGCCGTAATAGTGGGTAATAGTGTGCCATCTTACAGTTTCTGACAAGGAGAAATTTCTCCTTATTCAATAAGGTATTTCTAGGACTGTTCTTTGGCCTTTTATCTGCAAAAAGCAACCAAGTAATGGATGAAGCTCAAGCTGTGTAGGCTTCCACTTTGCAATTTCTCTGCCTGAAGGACTATTGTTACAGAGTTCAGCAACTCTGAACATATTTCAATGGCAGCAATAACTTTTGATTAGCACATTCAAATTGTGGGTTTACTAACAACCTTCTCTCAACACTGTATGCGAAATATATTGAAGGGCAGAAAGAACAAAGCAGCATGTGGTTAGTGACCAATGAGGAAGCCAAACAAAGTAACTGCGTAAGAGAGCTTGAAATCTGCAATGATGTTCTCCCATTATTTAATGGGACAATATTGGTGCATAATTAGAATGCATTAATGTTAAATAATTAAGTTGTCCTACCTCTTCAATTTCCTTAGTGAAGCATGATAGAAAAAGTGTATAAATTATGACACTTCAACATGTTAGATTTATTTTTACTGAAATTACACCATATATACATACTTTTATATATATGGGTAGATATGCTGCATAATTAAGCAAAACATGGGAACAGTTCTCCATTAGTCGTCTTAGCTGGATTTTGGCTTTAGAAGCCAAGAGATGCTCCTCTGCCTACCCAAGTGATCTGTTAACAGTTAAAAGCATTATTTAACTTGTCCATGTTCCCCTCCTCCCATCTCCCAGACTCTGTAGAGACAGTATCAGCTGCCTTACAGGTCTTACAGGGAATAAAAATTAGGCATATTTAATATTTTAAATAAATTTCTTTTAACAATTTCAGTAAATATGGAAAACAGCAAATGAGTAAGTGATTTGTAAATAAAAATGGTATAAAGTAGTGCATTAATGCAGAATGAATGAGTTAATGCAGAAAGTCTGACCTCCAAAATAATGACCGATAACCTTACCTCTTTTATCTCATCTTTAGCTTGCTGCAATTTATCAGGTTTGTTGGCAAGTTGAAGCTTTGCTTCAGCTTCACGTTTTTTTTGTAAAGTGACCTGAGCATCTTGCCACTTCTGCCAGCATTTCATTCGATGATCAAACACACCCTGTAAGGATACACAAATTTATTAAACAACTAGAATTGTTAGAGCTATCTAAATTCTTAGTAGGAAAAGGTAATTCTGGATAAAACTGGAACAAGTATACTCAAAGAAAGCTCACTGTGTCTACCACGTCTTCTTGCATTTCATTTGACAGCATGCTTGCACAGCTCAATACCTTCCATGAATAACAGGGTATTCAAGAATCCTTTTCAGAGGAGACACCTTAGTGCCCCAAACCATTTTATGTTCCTCATTCTGTCAAAACACTACCAAAACAACCACTACAAATTGCTCTAATATGCAAATACTTCTCTAAACGCAGATTCTAGCGAATTTTCGTGCATATGGATTACATGCATATTCAGCAATACATTTTTGTTAGCAATGGAGTAAGGTAGCAGAATTAAAGTATACATATTTAAAAAAAGAAAAAAAAAAAAAAAAAGAAACATATATACTCCCAACAACTTGGCAAGTTCAAAGACACTTCTGTATACATAAAATTCGTAGACACCACTTCCCCTGTCAAAACCTAATCATGTTGTACAGCGTGACTTACACCAAAATTGAGTATTTTCTTTAATGAGATGTAGATTCACAAATTGCATTTGTTTCTTATTTACAGAAACTATTGGCTACCTACCAAATATGGCCAAATTATGTTCTCAAAAATTTATGAGCGTACTGTAAAAATAAGTAACCTGAAAGAAACAAGTACAGTATGCTTGGACACATAGTGTATGGTGTCCCCAAATACTGTGCACAATTAGTACTGCTCAAAGTAGATGATGTTCACATTTTGTCTGGATCTTATTAATCCATTCCCATTTTTGATCACAACCATTTTCATCATTGGAATGCATTCATTTTACTCAGCTAGAACTTCAGGCAAAAACTTAGTCTTAACTGTGTTATGATGCGTGCAAATGCATTTACTCTAAATCATCAAGTTGAGGAATGTGACTTTAAACACAAAACCCAGTATTTTTCCTAGTAGTACTCACTTTTACTGCAGCAATGAGACGAATGTAATCACCAAGCAGTTCTGAGAACACATAGAAATCAGCAAAAGCTTGTTCTTGATGCAATTGATCTATCTTCTCCTCAACCTCTGCAAGCTGAGACAAAGCTCTAGACAGAGCAGTGTGGTCTTCAGAGTTACCTAACATGGCAGCACTTTTAGCAAAGGCAGCTGTGTTGGCTGAAAGTTCTGAAATGCAGGAGTAATATTCAATACAATGTAGTTAACTTGTTATCTTACTCTGCAGAATAGATCAGTGGAGCAGAGACCTCTGTCCTATTTCAACCCTAACTTCACCAACTGAAAAATACAAGCTCTATTTCCTAAAGCTCATGATAAAATACACAAGATCACAATGAAACCACATTTAGCGGAAAAACTGCTGCACAAAACAACTCTCCATCAGTAAATGTTTTGCTGAGCCTGTTCATGTCATGCCTACTCTACCTAGCAAAAGACATGGAAAAAACTGTCACTTCAGTATTATCCAACTGCCTAGTTCAGAGAAAATGCAAGCTCACAAAACAAAAGCCAAGTCACCTACAGAGCAAATTCAAAACAATTTTAACACGTCTATAGCACAGTTGTTCCATGCAGTTCAAAGTGGGGAAAAACCCAACTATTTCACAAAACCAGCACCCCCATGAGTGGAATTTATTCTGTTGGACTGTTTTACTGACTAAGTACCTTTAACTGTGCATACTGTAATGTATTGCCACATTCTGACATGCCTTAAAAGAAAAAAAAAAAAAAACACATACTAGCATGGCTGGCATCTATGAAGGTAAAGTTTTGAGCTTATTTATTAACAAATACTAGGGCAACTGTCTCATGAAATCCCATGTAAGTCATCCTGTACAAAGTTAAGTCCTATGAAAGACCTTTGAACAAATGTTTAATCCAAATTACTTTAGGATTAAAAGTAGAGGTTTGTTTGCAACTGTGCTGCTTCTGCAGAATCATCAAAACACCAGAAATGTTTGTAGAAGCAAAATGTCTTTGGATATTTAAAACCCTTACAATTTAAACACAACTCTTTAAAAAAAATAAACACTTCTTCAAATCTATGAGCAGGTGTCAAATCAACAGTAAACAAACACTTAGATTTTCCATTACTTCTTAAAATACTCTATAGTCTTGAGAACATCTGGCCAAAGATTTTTTACTACAGGGAGTAATTCCGATACAGTTATGAGAAAGCAGCTTATGAAATTTTCACGTACTTTTGAAAGTGTAGACCTGAAACGTGACGCCATAGTTTAATATAATACAGTCATGTCAGAAGGCACATTTATGGTCTTCCTTGAACTACAAATCGAAGTTTTGGTGTTTTGTTTTTTTTTTAAAATCATCTGATGGAAGGCAATCATTGATAAAACAGCAGCACAGGTGATTAAAATATAACTTACAGGCTTTGCTTCTCTCTAAAATAAGTAAACCAAAAGCTGATATTCTGAGACTACTGATCTTTCCAGAAAAGTTTACCTTAACAGTAGCTTGATGATGTATCATTACGTGAACCAAATTAAGAATAGTAAATTCCTGTTTAAGAGCTTAAACTCAGTTAACAGGGCAATACTGAACCAAAAGTTGTTTAAATGGATTTATGCAGCCACTTTTTGTTCATAAGGAAATTACTCTTGCCATGAAACCTAGAGATACATTTATGGATGTCTACTGTAGTAGAATCACTTGTTAGGTATGGTATTGAATCTCTGCAAGAAATAAAATGATGCTAAATTAATATAGTAACTTCAGGAATGACAACTATTCTGGTTAAAATTAAGATTAAGAACAGGTGTATAAAAACGCTAAAGCAGTTTAAACTAAAAGGTACAATTAGAAGATTTTTGCATTAAAATACTCTATTAATTAGTTAAGAGCTCTGACATACTAAGCTCTTGTTTCATCACGGTTTCCTAAAGTTCTAAGCACTTTGGTTCATGCAGCATAAAAGTAGAGTTACCTTTTCTGTGGCAGACTAATGCTTCAACACTGGCATGAAGCTTCCTAAGTTGCTGATCCAGATTCTCAAATTGCTGCTGTTTTTCTTCAAACCACTGACAAAAGATGAGAGAGTCAAGCATTACAAATTAGATTACCAACAACATTTCTGGTTTTAAAGAAGCAAATTATCCACGTACTGCCAGGATGGTCAACTGATACAGTTAAGAATTCAAGCCAATAAGCCAATTAATAACCCATTTTCTACTTCTACAGCTTTAAAATGCAATTGTTGAGGCTCATTAATTCGTCTCATTATTCAAGCCGAAAAATCAGCTCTTACTGCATCCGATTCATTCATCTTGATTGTCATTTTGTTGACAGCGTCGGCAGCCTTGTTCACCATCCTCAATATTCCCGCTCCACTCAGAGCCTGGGTGTTAACCGCTCAATTGAATGACAAATAAGGGCAAACAGACTGGTTAAAAGGATGGAGGTTTAACTGGGCACAAAGGGGAAAGAAAAGGATATAGTGTTTTCTTTACTCCTATATGTTTCAATATAGTGGAATCTAATTTCTCAGATTTACTACTTTTACATTCTCAAGAGGAAAACTTAAATATATAGACTATTTACTTTTCTTCTACATCTTTACATTTAAATGGAATAAACAACCTACTTGTCTGAAGTTATTATGAACTAGCCAAAGGTCCTAACTAGCCACCTATATACTACAGAGAACAAACTGCCACTACAGGAACAGAAGAGTTTAGATTTACAACAAATGAGACAGAAGAAATTCTGCAAAACATCTAATTGTAATGCAAGATTTGCACTGTGTGCTAATTATAAAAGGTTTATGTCTTCTTGCTTTTCAATATAGGCCAGATTTCAAAACCTATCTCATGTGTATCAGGAGAACTGTGTATTTGCTTAGGTACTTAGAAATCCTCAGGGGTAAGTTAACAAGCTTTAAATTTAACTGATATTATTATTCAGGCTAGTCTGAATACGCCATACAAGGTGGCCCCTATGTCAGACCATTTACCCTTCATGTGATGTTTTGTCTGTCAGCAGCATTGACAAATCCACAGTAAGTTATCTATCAATGATGCTTTTGTCAGTAGTGAGGTCTGTGACTTATTAGTATAACTAAGATGTTGACATTGGCCAGTTCAGTGTTACAGTGAATCCACTATGCATATTTATAAAGAGATATCATGTATCTTTAACAATGTATTTAATATCATGAAAGGTGCCAGATTGATAGCACAGGTGACCGAAGTCCTCTATTCACAAAACATCTAGCCTGGCCAGCAGCATTGCTAGCGTTTTCACTTTATCCTACTAATACACCTCAAGTTGGACTCCTAGAGGCAAGAGAGCTGCTTTCAAGCCAGTTTAATTCTTGATCTTACTTAACAATCAGTAACATAAATTATGGATTTTTCACTATGCACGACAAGCTTCACTCAGAACTGGACAGACCAACTTGCTTGAGAAGTCACTGAACAGCAAATAACTTTTGGTCACTACCACTCTTAAGTTTTATCAGAGGTAGAGGCACACCGTTACCTAAGTAGCCTATGCCATTCTGTCCCATGAAGGGTACAATCCAATTTGATTTCCTATGAATTTAGGGGATTAGGTGTCAATACAATGAGAATATATTGCTTTGTAGGTTACCATATCTAGAAACAAATAGGAGAACTTAAAAGAACTTAAATACCTCAGAACTTTCCAAGAACTGTCTTAAATCTGGATCTTGTAACAAGGTTGGGTGTTTTACTGTTCGTTGTAGATACCTATGATTTTAAAAATTAAAATATTAGATAACAAAACAAATTTAATTTGCCTGACAGCACTGGAAAGTGTCCTTCATCTAAAGAACGGATACAATGCAGCACACAACCTCCCTCATTATCTAACGGGGCTTGAACACTCTTAAAATGTCACCTCTCTAAAGGGTCGGATGATAGTTCAGTCTCCACGGCCCTTCAATCCGTTGCCTTTCTGCTGACTCTTCAAACCATATTTATGCATTCTGTCACCTTCCTCCAACAAACACTTACACTAAGTCCTACACAGACTTACAAGCTAGGACCACTAAGCTGTTGAAACATCCACCGAAGCCTTACTCCAGTAAGGCTGCCACAAACCTGGAACTTCTGACTGAAAGTAATGCAGCCCCATGTACTCCATACCACAACATAACACACGAAAGGTGCGGGCAATGGTTTCTAACATAGTTTGTTTACACCAGAAACTCCTTAAGGTTGGGACCTGCCGTAACTGTATGTGGCACAGTGATAAAATATTACACTTCATATTTTCAACAGCTGAGTGAAGTCCTCCTCATGTAGTAACAGCCAATTTATGCCAGAAAAAAATAGATGAGCTTGTTTAAACATTCTTGTACAGTGCAGTGGACAGGCTTTTGTTACAGTTAATTCTGGCTAACTTATTCTAGAATTAAAGGAAATCTTGGAGAAGTGAACAGATTACGTTCTAGGTGTGAACTATTTATTTGCTGGCTAGACTAAAGTCTTCAACCCATATAAGTTCTAAAGGACTCATCCTCTGGGGGGGGGTGGGATCAATGCAACTCGTTCCCTTTGCAATTTTTTGCGTTTCTGCTTAGATCTAAAAACTCTTGATTGAACAAATATGAGTCGAAGAGAGAAATTTCAACAGTAGTCTTCCCCTAAAAACTTCTGCAAGTTTGTCTTCCACTAAAGACTGCTGCAAGTTTGTCATAACTGATTTTTTTTCCGTATTAATGGAAAGTGTCTGATGTTTCCATGAATGCTTTATAGAAATCTAGTACCCCAAAAGATCACAGGAATATAGGAAAGTATGTGTAATGGCCAATTAAGATGCAGTGACAGAATACTATCAACAGCACACTACTTTTTGCAAAGCTTTAGTTTTGCTCAAGCCTCAGCTGCGAAGTACCAGAACATCCCCGCTACATTCACAAATTGCTTAGAAACTGTCCTAGAAAGTCATGTGGGCTGGGACTTTTAACTGAAAGTCTGAGTATATTGATATTGTAAATGTAATGTATTTTTTCCATCTTTCATTAGGCATGGCCATCAGATCCTTATTTTTCTTCCTAAAGAAGCTAAGGGTTGCAGTGAAACTATATTATACACTAGATTGCTCAACTTTTCCTTGCTTGTTCTATACCTAGTAGCAAGTACAAGTTAAAGTTAATGTGGCAAGCAACCAAAGCGATTTTTCTTTAGAAATCTGCTGCTAGAGAATAACTTTTACTCTAAGGGAGACTCCTAACATTTTCACTAGAGACAACTGGCAATGTGCTTGAGGACACCTGGCAGGCAGACTTGTAGTATGTGAGTTCACTATTCTAGGGCATGAATTTTAATGACCTCAACTAACAAGGTACATTGCTTTCCTGCCCACCTTCCCCATAGTTCTTGGTTCAAAAAAGAGCAAATTGAAGCAATTTCTTTGGTCTGACTTTCTGGGGAATATTAACATTTATTCCTCAGGTTTAGGCAAGAGCAACAGAACCACTGCCTCTAAATATTATTTGAACACCTTGGCAGGTAGGTAACTTTTTGATTCTGAAAGGAAAAGGCAGCTAAAGTTGGCATGATGAAAAATTTGCTCCTTGCAAGATAAAATATTCATAGTCTTTCTTAAAAAAAACAAATGGAATATACTGTGAAGCCTTCCCAACATTGTCAAAAGTCCTGAGAAGTCCATTCCCCAGTATGGGAGGAGTGCTCAACATCCACTACAAGTGGTACGCTAGTGTAACTCCTTTAACAAATAAATGAAAAAACAGCGCACACACAAAAGCTTGTGAATTAAACTTTTTAAATCCTACATCTGTGGTTCAAGTAAGCAACCAAGAGGGAAACTAGTCATCTCTATTATAGAGACCTAAAGTTGTGTCAAGTATCTCTTCAGTTATCTAAGCCCAATTACTCTAATCCCAGCTGTTATTCCAAGTCTTCATATCTCACAGCACCACTCCTTTAGCAATACACTGGTTGTATAACCAGAACGTGTTTCACACAGTTCCGCTCCAAGTGACAGAACAACTTCAGTAACTTCTGGGTGCAATTTTAAGTGGCAAATGTTAAGCTATATGCCAATTTTCAGTAACAGATAACTAAGACAGAACAACCTATCAGTATTTTGAGGTTCAGCATCAATTCAGATTTTCCTCTGTTACTTAGGAAATGGAAAGATATTAGGAACAGGATTCTGAAGAGTTTTTTTAAGATTGGCTCTAGAACTCCGTAAGTTCAAGAGCTTCATACATTATCTGTTACATAGGTCTTTCAACATACAATCTAAAACCTTTGACTTTTGTTAATTTTCTAGTTTAACTGAAACTGTTATATGGTGTATTTTTCTCGTATGATGCAATTGCATCACAGCAATGGGCATATTATAAAATCATACCAAAATAAGGGCTGTATGCTTGTAAAAGTTTTACTAGTTACTTTCTAAAGGCTTTACTAACCATATCAACAGGGGAAAATGATGCAGTATATCAATGACAGTACCTATCCACAGCGAAGATACTTGAACTAGTTATATACCAGTGCTGGGTGACAGAGGTCAAATATCTCTTATGCCAAAATACAGCTAGTCACATCAATGTACGGTAAGTCATCAGGCGGCCATTTTACTTTCAAGTGACTGAAGGTCTCTTTCACCCATCTCCCTGCCTTAAACCCAAAATGCCTAAGTAAGCTGATAACGAAAGTTCTACTTACTGGATCTCTGCAATCTCAATTTTAAGCACCAACCAGTTTGAAAAGAGTTAACTATAATCCTGTCCATGAATAAGGCTACATTTCCCATTATTAATGGGAATTATTCCATTTCTACACAAAAATTTGGCAGCTGCATACAGCCTCCAGAATCTAAGTACGGATGGCCCAGACCCCAGCTACAGAGCCCATGTAGTATATTACAAGTCACTCTGAGGCTAAATAAGTTTTAGTTAGATACATACATTACCTTTCTAGAGCTGCTCTTCTTTTCTCTACAAATTCAGTAGATGAAGAATCTTCCTTGCCTACTTTAACCTTGGTCATGCCTTTGAAGAAAATGGAATCATATTGATTTTATTTTATCATAAATAAATCATTAACATAACCAATGTGATTAGAAGATAAAGCTCACCCAAGTTTATGTATTTAAGTCAAATTACAATGAAAAACACTACACAGGAACTGAAAAAACATCAACACTAGATCCTGCATGGTTTTGTGGAAGCAGCTCCGTGAAATCTGCAATTTCCTGTAATAGATTAATTGTGAATAAAAGTTATACAAAACTACTTTAATTTGCATTTATGAAGACAATCTAAATGAAGATCAGAGTCTTACTGGTCACTCATGTTCAGAAGAAGAAAACAGTTAGCCAAATAAAGCAGAACAGGAAAAAAAAATCTCAGGTTATAAGCCTATTAATTGGTAAGCTTATTACCAGTATTTTCTTTCCACTATTTTTTTAAGTTCTAAAACTAAAAGTTTGTTAGTCAACTAAGGCAAACTAACCAGCTCTGAAAATTCTGAAGCACATGAACAACTACAAACTGAATGGAGAATAAATTTAGTAGAATAAAATGTATGCAGCTTTACATTGCTTCCTCTGCCCAAGAAAGAGTGGCGAAAAAACTATGATAGGGGAGCCAGAGTTATTAATGC
Source organism: Fulmarus glacialis (assembly GCF_000690835.1). Classification (NCBI taxonomy): domain Eukaryota; kingdom Metazoa; phylum Chordata; class Aves; order Procellariiformes; family Procellariidae; genus Fulmarus; species Fulmarus glacialis. Next base: position 19,505 of record NW_009211304.1, read on the forward strand.
ATCGTGGTATGGGAAACACACAACAGAACACACAACAGAACTCTAAAACTGTCAGACTGAGGTCAATATTTTTCATGCTAAAGACCCAAACTCAGAGAGTTTAGGAACCTGAAGACTATCAAAAACACCACGAAACACTGAACATTCACAATTATTCTTATTTCCTAAAACACAGGAGAGGTATGTTATGATACAGTCCAAACATCTTATTTCTATCTGTAGTGTATTGCTGCTGTGTTAGTTCTGTGCTTCTCCAGTTCTAAGTCTGAGATTCTGAGTATGTACTCTGTGACCTGCCAGGTCAACAGTTGCCAAAGTTGTTCCTCACCCGATCTCCCTTCTGGCTTTAGAAGTTTCACACAGTAACCCACGGAGGGGACAAACAGCATCCTTACAGGAACAAGGAGGGACCCTTAACCAGCCTTAGTTTTTCCTTTCTCTGTAACATGATGAAAATAAGTCCAATTGGCATTTTTCTGAAAGGTACACTACACAGTGTAGCGTTAACTGTAAATCCACAAATTTATCTGTAAAATCAAGTATGTCTTTAAGTACAAGGATTAAAGTATTCAAACAAAGGTGAGGTAATTCACATGCCTCATCTTTTTGCATTAGAGTATTACTATTCATTAATATTTCACTGCAAATATTTCACTGCAGAAAGCATGAAATGCTGCAGATTAATACAAAAGATCCTTCACATTTGATAGCAACAGAAGTTCATAGGGAAAAAACTGAATATGTAATCAAATGACCAATATGAGGAGTTCCTAACTTGTGATATTGACAGTTATTTCTAGATATCATGTCAGGTTTCTTCCTCTGCTAATATAAGCCTATTGAAATGCAAGGATAAAAGCTACTTCTGTAGCCCAAGCACTCTACTCTGTCACAGGAAAGGATCCATGACTTAATAGATTATTTTTTTAAAAACAGAAAACATGATTTTCCAACACACATATGTAAGTCGTGAAGCAGTTTGGATGAATGTCCAACTCTAGCTCACCACTGACTCAGTTTTATCCTGTTGTTCCACAGTCAGTAATTGACCACTTGAATTTGTGGCTAAGGTCTGAAATGCCATCCCTCCCACCCATCACCAAAATACAGCTGGAGCTTAAAACTCCAGGCATTATCAACAGTGTAACAGAATGAAAAGACTAAGGACTTTTGCACAATGCACACCGCATAACATTGAATGTATGACATTTCGTATTAAGACTTTAAAAATAAACACGTGTGATGTAAACACAATATGTCATCTTACTTTCAGCTGTTTTGCCAGCTCTCTGCTTTAAGATGCCTCTTTTTAAATCAGCCTAGAATCCCTTCTTTTCTCCGGAATTAGAAATGTATGGACTACATATTTTTGGACAGAACTAAATACCACCTCTGCACTGAAGTTAAAGTTTAAAGCAGGAGTTTCATGCTCTTTGGAAAATGTCCTACAGAGTCTGTGAGTTTTCCCAACTTATCTGTAGCTTAACAAAGTCCCTGTACAAGCCAGTGCTTGCTTACACTGCAGTAAGTTCCACCATTTTACACACTTCCAGGTGTATCAATATTTAATGCTGGTTTTGCTCAAGTGGTGCCTCAAATCCAGTCCAAGCTTTGTCTTACAGATGAATTTGACTGTGATGCAAGTACTACATTCCATGTAACAGCACACTGTCATAAATGCCTTAAATGTTGTATCATCCAAAGGACATGATTGGAAGCCTCACTCCATCTTTATAAGCTCTGTTAACATTTGTAATTAAACTTATTTTTGTAACATGAAAAATTGATTATTACAGGATCATAGAATCATAGAATCATTAAGGTTGGAAAAGACCTCTAAGATCATCAAGTCCAACCGTTAACCCAACACCACCATGCCCACTAAACCATGTCCCTAAGCGCCTCATCTACACGTCTTTTAAGGATCATACATTACTTTCAAGAACTACGAGAAATTCAGATCAAATTTTCAATCTTACAAACTGAAAAATGCAGGGCTTTTCCATAGAATTAAAAGGAAAATTTTCTCAAGCTTTCTGCTGCCTACATCTACTCAGTCTGCCTATTCCTACTTATATGAAAAGCTGCTGCTTTGAATAGCTTTACAGACTAAACTACTGAAAAAGTCCTGCCATTCCCTACATACCAAACAGTATTCTAGAGTCCAATTACTTATTTATATGGTAAGCCAAAAGACTTCAACAGGTTTTACTGTTTTAAATGTTTAGTTATTTTGAAAGAACCTCTACTACTTACAGCTCATGCATCAGGCATACTTCTTAGCTCATGGAGAAAGAATCTGATCCTTCAAGGCATTCATGAAGACTAGCTTCACTCAAAAGTGATTTCTGAATTACAACTTTGGAGAATTAACTAGAGGTTTTAGCATTCACCGTGACCAAAAGAAACAGACTGAAGTATTAGAGAGGTGGAGTACCTATGAAGCTCTGTATCTTCCAGGCAACTGATAACAGCATAAGTTAACATCTTTGTTTTGATAGACTAATCAGCTCTTGAAGGGCAACAGTGAAGAAAGAAAGACAGATAAGAAGCAGAAGGCCACATATTAAGACAAATGTCCTTTTTATTATCAACACTGGTCTGAGTTAGGAAGAGGCCAGTACATATCTTTCCAATTTAACCTGAACTTCTTCAAAATACAGAACAGGAAGAGTATTTAATAGTTTGGACCACTTGATAAGCAGTAAGAAATATTTGTGCAGAAAATATTTATTTTACAAGCCCAACAGATATTAAAATACTTAATTTGTATTACAGTACTTAAATGACATGCTTAAAATCAACTTCACGGGAACTATACTTACCTACAATACTTTTTTCTGGAGCTGGAGGTACAATGTAACCGATATGCATGTACTTTGTTGCTAATTTGCTGTGCAAGCCAAGAAAATCACTGAATCTTCTTTTAACAGAGAATTCATTTTTGTGGAACATGGAAAGCGATGTCTTTAAAAAAAAAAAAAATTGTTATCAATTACTGATCCATCTACTCAGCTATGATACAAAGTTATCTGCAAATATTTGTTGCACTAGTTACCTTTGTTGTTACTCTGTATGCCATATAAGCATTCATGCCATCTCCTGTAAGAAAATTAAGATACTTATCCTAGGGCAAGTTATTTTAATCCCTCTACACACTTTTTGTTCCAAAATATACATTAAATAGCTTTCCATTTAGATACTAAAAACCTGCCAAAAGATAACTGAGTAAGAAATCACGCTGAAATATCAGAATAGTCTTCAAGGGATAAGACAGTCTACCATCTGACTTACTAGGCTCCAGGAACTTACCAACTTTCTCTGGGTCTGATACATTGATTTCTATATCAAACAAATCTCCATTTGCTTCCTCTTCAATCTAGGAAAAAGATATGCCATATTTAACAAGGTAATGTGCATTCATATTATGTATGGTTACAAGGATAAGGGTATAGAGGAAGGAGGATGATAAGTCAGTATGTTTGTATAATTAAAAAATCCTTCCTGACCCACCATCCAATGTTAAGTGAATGTAATTTCTAACATGGATTGTCACTGCAGCAAAGTTCATGTGGTGAACTTGGCAGTGTTAGGTTCATGATTGGACTCAATGATCTTAAAGATCTTTTCCAACCTAAATGATTCTATTATTTATTTTTGAGCCTTCCTGCAAAAGCTTTTAGTATGGCAGCCTTTTCTCAGGACTTGTTGGCCTCAAATATTTATCCTAGGGGCACGTTCATTGTACCTCCTCCAATGCCAGCAGATATTATGGTTCAAAAACCACTTTAGTTTCTATATGCCTCTAATCAAAGGACAGATATTCCTTTTTATTAACGGTATCTGTAGCAGAAGAGCTTGGGAAGGGAAAAGTAACAGAGAATTTTCTGATACTTGCTTGAGCTCTAATCATGCAAAATTTTGTAAACTTTCACGAATATACGTAAGTTTGATAAAAACAGAGATCTTAAAGAACACCGTGGCAGAAGGGACAGTGTACCAGGGCTCAAGGGAGGGAAAATCAGAAAAAAATGCCATCTTGCAGTATCTGGGGAAGCAGCCATCATCAAGTCACAGGCAAGTCTTGCTTGCAAACTCATTTAGCAGAGGCACTGTTTAGTAAGAGAACACTCCAGAATGAATGGCATTCGGCAATGCCCAGGCTTTGAATGGAATGCCAAATGTAAATAGCAATGTTAAAACTACCATTAGCCTCAGCTGTTTGTTAGCATGAAGGATAATGCTAACAACTGCTTCCTCCATTTCCCCATTAACAACAGCTTCAGAAATCCAAGTTGAAACCTGTAACATTCTACTAAGAGTTATTATACATCATTAACATTTCCCCTGTATCAAGATCACGGCTTGCTCCTACATACGCTTTTACAGTATCTATTCTGAAGGAATGGAGCATCTTACTCCTCACACTACAGATCTCCAATATAATCACCTAAGTAATTAATTGTTATGGTATTTTCATGAGTCAAATTTATAGTAAACTTTATATGCAAAATAAACAGAATTGGTTTTCTTTTATATACTTCCCCTTAGCAAAGGATGATCCTGTGAGTCAACATTTAGGAACTGCCATTTTAAAAGAAGAAAAAACTGCAAAAAACAAACGAGACATTTCCATAATTTGGAAGCTTACTGCGTACCTCTTCTCTGGATCTATCAAAAATCACAGGGGGTGTTACGCTTTTCGATTCCATTCTGGGAGCTACTAATGTAGTAGGTGTAACAGGAGTGATGGCAGGAGTAGGTTCTGGTGAAAGTATTGGATCCCTCTCTGGACTGTCCAGCGAAACTTCTTCTGTAGCTTCTAGGTAAACATTTTGAGTTAGCAAAGAAGTTTTTGTGCAATAGAGAGGGATGTGCATCACAAAGATAACAAACATGCACACTAAAAAATGATGATATACAAGTTTAATAAGATCATCTGTAAATAGCATCCATTTGTTCCGGATAATTTCTTTCAATACATAGCTAAAACTAGATGTGACATTTGAGCTTCTAGTGCATAACGGGTTAAAGTAAGATTGATATTGCAATTTTTTTTTAATATATTGTTAGGTAAAGAGTCTTTTAAAGTAGTGACAAGTGATAAGTCATTTATTTCTGCATGAGATATTGTGAAAACTAATGAAATTTTTTTACCACACAAGCAGCTCTTTTTCAGCAGCTGTACCAATTTCAGTTTTTGCAGTCTGAACAACAGCTGATACAGTCATATAGGCTGATAACTGAGCAGACTAAGCCATGTGTTAAATGAAGTTACACAACCGTAATACACCCCTGCCCCCACCAAAAGCCCACAACCTGTAAAATAGAAATATTAGCAGGTAAGACATTCTGACTAGTAAGACTATCTTTAGTTTCTATCTATCTTCAGTCTCTTTGGATCTTAAAACAGTTCACTAGAAACGGAATACTTCCTTCAGACTGTAGACAGTTAATCAGTCTTTAAAGAGGATGTAAATCTCTGCTCTACAAATCCTGCATGCTTTCCTCCACTAACTGGTTTTGACCACTGGCAAACTACTCACTTCCCGGGTATAGAGAAGTTCCTGTTCTAGTTTAAATAACTAATGCTGTGGTTCTCTCTAAATGTGCATTTTCAAGAATTCTAGTTCCTTAAAAGATAATATTGACCACAGAACAGTCATTTGATACCAAAATTGACTTCCCAACTGATCTCAAGTCTCGTTACAAACTAGACTTCCTGTGGCAAGTAGTTTACCAAGCAAGTAAAAAGGCACTAAAACAGATCCACTCCGAGGTTTACGATGCAATTTGGAAAAGAGCTGTGCTTGCAACTTCTCTCTATAGGAACACTGAATTTTCAAAAGAAAATAAGCCATCTTTCTTCCAAACTTTTTAAAGCCTGATGCGTGTAATGAATATAACTAGACCTTACTCATGGTTAAGAAAAGAGGAGTTTTAAAGATTAGATCTACTTTAAAATTTGTGAAATAGTTACACTGTGTGTAAAAAAAGTCTCTTTTTTGTCCTGCATAGGATTGTTTGCTTCTCCACAAAAGACTGTGATCTACCAGCAACGTAAATATAGAACTGGAAATAGCATCCAATGAACCATGTAATTTATTACTGCAGCAAGTAATATTATGATCTTTCATAATCAATACATCAAAACCACTCAGCTTTATCCCTGGTGCCACTTAGAGATATTCTGTTAGTCAATTCTGTTTCCCATTCTTTTTTAACACTTTTTTTTGCCAATCCTTGATGTTTTTCATGAATGAACAAAACAACACTTCTCTATTTCAGGGATGAAAATGACTGTGTGCCTAAATTTTGTTTGATACTGAAACTCAAAATAAATTGGAAGAACAAACTTCAAGTTCACTATGCCTTAACCTGGTTTGAAGCAGATGCTCATTCTGGCTTGAGGCTGACAAAGTATGCTGTCATCACTTTGTTTTGGAGTACATCACAGAATTGTTGAGCTTGGAAAGGACCTCTGCAGATCATCTAGTCTAACCCCTCTGCTCAAGCAGGGTCAGCTAGAGCAGGCTGCTCTGGACCACATCCAGATGGGTTCTGAGCATCTCCAAGAATGGAGAATCCACCCCCTCCTTGGACAACCTGTGCCAGTGCTTGACCACCCTCACCATTTAAAAAAAAAAAACAACAACCAACAACGTTTTTTTCTTATGTATTACCTGTATTTCAATTTGTGCCCATTGCCTCTTGTCCTGTCAGTGGGCACCACTGAGAAGTCTGGCTCCCTCTTCTCCATTCTGTCCCATTAGGTATTTACACACCTTATACGATTCCCCCTAAGCCTGCTCTCCTCCAGGCTGAACAGCTCTCCAGTCTCTATTCATATGTCATACTCTTCATGCCCTTAATCATCTCCATGGCCCTGCACTGGATATCTCAGACCTGGACTCAGCACTCCAGGTTCGGCCCCACTGGGTCTGAGCAGAGGGGAATGATCACTTCCTTCAACCTGCTGGCAATGCTCTTCCTAATTTCAAATTACAGATTTCCACGGTATTTTCAAATTAAACTTAAAAGCAAGCACCTTTTTATATTCTCCATTTTTAGTATGAACAAAGATTATCTAAAAGCTTTCTTTGAGAAGATTTAGTTTCCTACCATTGCTTTATTCTTACTGCTAAATCTTTCTGAAGAATCCTGCTGATGCTTCCTGCCCTCAAATGCCACAGGAAGAATATTGCATCTTAAACCAATAAAGAACTTTAATTCAAAACCTCAGATCAGGTGAAAGTCATGCTTCTGCAACTGAGGCAGTTGCAAAAAAAACCTTTTAGATTGGTAGCAGAACAACATTTAAGCGTGGAAAAGAGGTAGTTCTCTCCTTTGGTGCTAACAGCATTCAACATATAGGTTATATGTGATACAAATGACCGTTTTACAGAAACATTTCTCAGAAAAAATTAT